>NC_056726.1:1028955505-1029182385 GCF_019279795.1 Protopterus annectens | reverse complement strand
CTAGCATGAAAACTGAACCTGTGGAGTTTTTCACCTTTAACTCCAGTGGTCGACAGTACTGCAGCCACTGCATCAATCACATTTGCCATCTACCAGTACCTACAGGACTGCATGAACCAGGCATTCACTTACCCAACTGTGGTTCATTGTACCAATGCCAAGCATCCAGTGTGGTGTACCCCAGCCATACACAGGATGTACAACACGAGGAGGTGGCTACTACAAGGTGGAGCAGACACCTTGTGAGGTATGACACCCTTAGTCATCATATGTGTAGAGTTACACACTGTCATGCCATGATCCAGGGCACATTCCACAGATATACCTACATGGACCTGGCTGACAATCATACCACCTTCAGTTGCTATGCTCAACACCTGGGAGGTCACTCCCACATATGCTCTGACTGGGTTCACAAAGAGGTGGAGTTTACTCAACATACACACATTGCCAACATACGGGCTGACAAGTCCAGTGAGGACATCTCCACACCCTCCCACACACATGAGGAGATGTCTGTACCAGCGGTTTGTGGTCACCAAATGTTCTGTGACACACGGGTGGGACATGCTCTCTCCAGGATAGTGGACATAGCATCCATGAGACCAGCTGGTGACCCGACTGTGTACTCCACTATCTCATTGAGGAATTAGACCCACAGTTAGGACAGCTATTTCTTTGTAGCCTCACCTCAGCTAACGCATTCCAGGTTGTGTCGCATGGCAACTGTAGTCCCACGTCACAGGGCCAATGCCTCCACTGAGCCTGGTTATTACTGTCCCATTACCATGAGGAGACCTATCTGCAAAGACATGGGGAGGGATCATACTGCGGCTCGTACATGAACGCATAGGGGACATACATACTTTGCATCCAACACGGTTTGTCTTGTTCAGGGGCCGTTCATGCCTTTAAAGCATGGTTGACATTTTCGGGACAGTCACTGAGGCCATTGATGGGGGTCTTGCAGTCCATACAGCCTACCTCGACCTGGCAAAGGCCTTCATCACATTACCCCCCTCAGGTATCGTTGATAAACCCATTGGCTGGGATGTGAACACGTACATCACAGAATGTGTTGTACACTGTCTATGTGACACAACCCACACGGTCATAGTTGCTGGCAGCATGTCAGACCTACTGCCTGTCGCAAGTGGTGTCCCATGGGGCCCTTCCCTAGGTCCACTCCTGTCATACATCTACATTTCCACGGTACAGGCACACACAGGGGTGTTATGGGCAACATTGTTTGTAGATGACTGCAAAACAGGTGCCATAGTGGGACGGACATCTGACACAGATATCCTTCGAAGGGGCCTCCCAGATATGCATATCTGCAGTCAGGGACATGTCCCACAGCTAAATGCTAAGTAATGCAACATCATACCTGTCGAGAAGTACTAGGTCACCCCTGTCCAGCATATAGGTGGCTGTCCACTGAGCACAGGGGTGATTACCAGGGATCAGGGGACAGAGTTTGTCGGTCACCATTCGCTCAACACACACGTTGCTATCGTGGTTCTGTGGGACTTCTACATTGCCCACCTGTTTGTGCAGGGATTCACATCTACATCAGGCTAGGTCATTGTCTCCTTGTACCCATTACGTGTTACACCTATGATTTACTACATTGCCCCATTCAGACTGTATCTGACCTTACACCTACAGCTGCTGGGAAGCCCTCATAGGTTAATTGTCGACAGATGCAGGATGACATCATTTTGTGTAATGCTGCCCCACTTGTAGGACCCTGCCCCATTAAGTCACATACCTGCTGTTTAGTGTTGACCTGTGCCTGACATACGAGGCCATGTCAACCCATATGTCATGTGTATGCTTCACCTACTGTATCTGCATCCCTCAGAACCACTAGGGCAGGTGACATGAACCTTGTCACGGTCATTAATGGGATGTGTTTGAGTGACACATATATCACCCAGACACTCACAATGCTGTGGATCTACATCACAGTACACGTGAGACAGAGATCCTTCCTAGCCTTGTTCGCGGGTATGTTGTCCATTGGATGGAGAATTGCAGGTATAGGCCAGGGATTACATCATTATCACTGCTTGACGGAGGTACAGCAATATCATGAGTATTTTATCTGAAGCACAGAAGGTTGGCAAAGTCATCCTAACTATGGTGTAGCGTTATGGCTGAACCTGGGACAATGGCCTACCCTGTACCTATGGACGTATGAACCTATATTCATAGTTTGTCACAGTTACACTTGTCTATCCCCTATCCTCTTTCTCCAGTGTATATTTCTGTGGCACATGATTGTCCTCTGTATTACATGCAGGTATGCTGTGTACAGTGCACATACGTCACAGCTGATGACAGTGTATCTATGTCCCTAACACTGTGATACTGATGACTACCACACATCCTTCACAACATTACATGCATATGTTCTTTCTATTCTTCTTTGGCCTATGGGGGGGTGTTAAGGCAAACATTACACAAGTCCCTGTTTGTGCATGCTTCATGTTGGTGTCTGACCAGGCTCCGTTGCAGTCGTGTGTTGGACGGTAGTGTTTCTGTGTGTTTGCCATGTGTTTTTATTGCCGGTACATCTGTGGGAGGTGTGGTTGGCACATGTTCCTCTTTGCAGGGACACCCATCCTGGGGTTTGTGTCATGCATCTGCACTTGGCATGTGCCATATGTCCTGTACTATTCCCACAGTCGTGTATGCCTTCATGCACTACTACTGCGTGTTACTGGCTGTTTGTATGTGGTACACATGGACATTGTGATGGTTGGCTTGACCTATTCCCATGCTAGAACATACACATCTGTCAATTACGTTGTTTAAATCAAACTGTAACACTCATTCGTCTTTTCAAACTGACAGTCAATAACACAGGAAGCTGAGATTAATAACGTTTTACTACTGTGCAGCAGTAGGCAAAGAACTATGCAGTACAAGTTTAGACTTTTGTTTTACTCTATACATGTTACAGCTGTATGAGCATTGTGTATACTATCATCTTTTGCACACATTAATGATGTGGTCAGTCACAGGGCATTTACATCACTATAGTCCACAATACTGTATTCCTACAACAGTGCTAAGGTAATGCTTATTAAATGTTTTCCCATGAGGATAGCACAGCCTTGCGAGCCACATAGTCAATTAGAAGGTACTGTAAATTCTGCTCTGTCACGGTTCCAACACTGTTCAGATCCGGTCGTCACTCCATTTCCTACTAGGTTCCTTTGTCTCTCTGGTGAGCAGCTGTACTCTGTGTTAGATAGAGCTCACAAGCCTATCCTCCTCAGTGGAAGGATGACAGATATACCTGTACATACATTTATTATTCTCTAACCGAGCAGATGACTAATGCTGAATGACATACACCTGCTGCACTGGTTACTGCCAGGGTCAGGGTTCAATCACACTGCAGCTACACTACAGGCAATTACATGCATGATAAGCTCTACTGCCATATTGTAAGATAGAATAATATGCATTATACACTATTTGCTTCTACAGTAGCACGTCATATATATGTTTAAATATATCTTTTGCTAACATTCTCCCTCCTTTGATTGCTTCTATTCTATCCAGAAACATATACAACATTATTGCATTCCCTAGCCTCTTCCTCTCTGGAACGTTTAACTAGGCAAGCAATTTGTTGTACATTTCAAGAAGGATTGCATTTTGTATTGACAAATACCACGACAGGTCCTGATACATAGTCTCGGGTACAGATACGTCGACAGAGTCCCTGACTAATACTTACATGCAAAGTATCCCGCAATAGACACATGCTCCCAATATGAGCAGAACAACACAAATGGCAATCATGATATTCAGTATGACTGAACCCCATCCACCAAATGGTTTGTGGAAATGGTTCGTCAGTGGGTTTGGGCCTGGTTCCGCCATGGATGACACCTGCTGTATTACCTCTAGGTGGGCGTTGATTTTGATCTTTTTATGTGGTACTTGGACACAGCGATCTTCTTTAATAAGCGTGCACATACCAATTCTCGCCGGCAGGGTGCAGTCGCAGCGCTATTACATTTTGTGACACAACAGTTCTCATTGCATCCAGTTCATCAGTCACAAGTTCAAGAGCGGAAAGTCACATTCATCATTCCTCCGACAGGTTTTGACAACTTCCTCTGTTCCCTGATTGATTTCACTACTCCACAAGCTGGGAGTGTTCCAGCCCAGGTTATGACGCTGTCACTCAAGTCCATATGAATCGATATTCCTTTATCTCTTGCAGAAGACTGGAATGTCAGAACAGCTTCCATTTCACCCACTGGATTAGTAGGTTTCTCAACTGTGTTCCCAGTTCTTCGAGCTATATGTGTTATAGTTCGTTTGCACTCCAGAGGCAATTGTGCAGTATGTCATGTGACTGGAGCCAGATAACCCAAATAACAACTGCCGGACCAATTCTCAGGTAACCATTGATATGCTTTTTCCCACAAACAACATAACAATATTCTACTTTACTACTGATGCGGGTTACCTCTGCATGTAACATCTTCCTGTCTATAACAGAGGACTGTTTATACAATTCAGGATGTTTCTGCACATCCTTCCACGTTGTTCTCATGAAGCTTCAATACAGATAATGAATGGTGCTACAAGTAGTACTGTGATCTTTGGCTGTTATATGACATTTGTAAGACACAGTTATGTTACAAATACTCCCACCAACTTGAACTGTATCATGTTTATGACAACATACAATTACTTTTTGTGTAACAGGTAGGTACAGTGCCACTTTGTCCTGTGATCTCACAGAACCTGTATCAAAGTGTAAATATTCACAAGTCTCGATCTATCCCCAAGGGGACACCATACATCGGAAGTCCTCCATATGATGTAGGTATGGCAGTACAAACACAGCAATTTAAAATGTTCATAGTCTGTACATGCACACGTCATGCCTAGGTATTTGTTGAAGTGTGGAAGACACTCTGTGGCCAGTTCATCACGTATCACTATTTGTATCCGTGTAGTTATATGCAGGTAAGGTCCCAGCAAATGTAAAGTAAACACAAACATGGTTAATAGGTGTATAATCATTATGACAGTAAACCAAATGTCTTTGGGGTTGCTTTGTATTGTTATACAGTCTGGCCCGGGTGATTCAGGCTCTATGGTATATCAGCTACAAGATGTAGATCAGACTTGATATCCTTTACCGGTTTGAAAACTGTGAGGTGAACCCAGGATGACCTCTCTGCATACTTTACTGCAGTAGGCGTTGCCAACAGTACCTGGTACAGACCTTTATACTTTCCACTTGACAATTATCTTCTTTGGATAACAGTGACATACACACAGGATACTGGTGTCAGCTATGCGTCCGGCTTCACTTGCTCTTTATCTGTAAAAGACTTTAACTGCAAAACAGTGTTATTGGTTAACAATCCTCTCATGTCACCTGCTAATGAGCCATCGACCTCCGGCTCTGCAGGCATGACAGCTTTCCACTCTGGCACATGATATGCCATTCCACATACTACTTCGAAGTGGGTGCAACACTTTACATTTGGAACTGTTGTCATGCTCAGCAATGCTAGAGGTAGACAGCAAATGTAACTCGTCTGGGTGTCACCCACCAACCTCCTCTACTTATTTCTCGGGATCCCATTGTACCGCGCCAGCAGTCATGCTGACTGTGGGTTGTACATGCAATTTACATTCATGGAAATACAAAATAATCGCCCAGGTTGCGTGATTGTCTGGTTCACTAAATGTGTTCTATTGTCACTGTAGCTTCTTTACAGTATGCCAGATCTAGGGATACTTTATTTTACTGGCACCTTTGCCACTGCTGCTGCATCCGGATTCATGGTTGGGAATGCTTCTACCCATTTTGATTATATATATGTGTAATCACTAAACAGTATTTCTTCCCTTCACATTTATTCAGATGTATGAACTCCATACAAATAGTACGGAACGGTTATGGTGGTGTAGGTAAACTCACTCCCTTCGGTTTAAATGCTCCCTGTGCATGATATCTACTGCAAATGTGACACGCTGCTCATGATGTTTGTATGTGGTTCCTAATTCCGTATGTTAGGGGTATTCTGTTAACCAAATGTACCATCCCCCCTGTTGAGACATGGCTCTACCCATGGCTCCACAAAGCCGCATATCTGACTACATTAGACGTTAATATTGGCTTTCTCACTGTGGATATGTGCAGTCCGTCTTCAAGGATTGCTCCTCGTCATACCCACGTCGGCTTTTCTGCTTTCGTAGTTGATGTTTGCATTGTTTGTAACATTACTACATCTAGAATGTCTGAGGATTGTCATTCCTCATTCAAACAGACACTTTCCAACTGTGAGGCTGCTTGTTTTGCATCTGCATGAGCTCACCTTTCCTACTGTTATCCTGTTGCTTTCTATGACCTGCACATTTACAATTAGCTACTTTAGTGGGTAACTGAATGGAATCTAATGCATTCAAGATCAATTGTGCATGATTAATCGGTTTACCGGTGGATGTTATCATTCCCCTATTCTTCCACTGCTGCTCATAAACATGCACTGTACAGACAACATACTGACTATCGGGATAAATGTCCACACATCAGTTTTTCGCTACAGTACAAGCACGTGTTAAGGCTATGTATTCTGCTGCTTGAGCAGACACGTTATGCTGCAGGGGTTGGGCGTCTACAATCTCATTATCAATAACTACTGCATAACCTACTTGATTAGTTCCTGTAGGACTCTGTCTACATGATCCGTACACATTAACTGTCACCTCTGCATCATCTAAGGGTATATCAGTGATATCATGTCTGTGTGTAGTTATTTCATCCATTTCGTATAGGCAACTGTGTGGTGTGCCATACACAGGTGTCGGACGAGACGTTGATAGGTTTAATGTTGTACAACGTTCAATCACCATATGAGGTTGACTCAGTGGTATGGTCAAACAAGACAAATGTCTAGCACGGGTCAGGAATGCTATCTTCTCTTGCAGCAGACTGATCGTGACTGCATGAGACATTCTCACAGTGAGAGGGTGGTATAATAACATTATGGCCGGGGCCTGTACTGCCATGGGTGCTACAACAACTGCCTGTACACAATGTGGCACTGACCATGCCACAGTGTCCAACTGTAATGAGTAGTAAGCTATGGAGCGTTGCTTACTTCCATGCTGTTGCATCAGGACTGACGTCATATATCTCCGCTTACAATCTACGGTCTGACAACATGTGTTATGATTATTAGGGAGACCTAATACAGATGTTGAAGCTATCAATCGTTTTAGTCTGCAGAAAGTTGTTTCTGCTACTGTAATCCAGTGTAGTATGTGCTGTGCTGCCATAGGTGTTTTAAAGATTAAGGCAGACAATACAGCGGATTCCAAAGCATTGTTTGGTAACCAGCTTTGACAAATGTTAGTCAGCCCAGAAAGGACTTCATTCCCTTCTTGGTAGTTGGCTTGGGTGCTTGTGAAATTGCTACCTTCCTATCATCATGTAATGTTCTACCCTACTTGGATACCACATATCCCAGGTACTTGACCTGTATTCTCTGTAGTTGCAATTTATGCTTGCTTACTTTATGTTCCTGTTCTGCTGAATATCTCAATAATGCTATTGTATCTTCCATACATTGCTGCTGGGTAGGGGCCGCAAGCAGAATATCATCCACATAAAGTAGAACTTGACTGGCCCCGGTGGAGTAAACACCGGAATGTAGCTAGCCATCTCCTGTGGGAATATCGTTGTACTTTCACAGTATCCCTGCGATAGCCAGGTATGGCTGTATCTGTTACCCTGAATGTAAATGCAAAGCAATACAGACTATCTGGATGTATAGGTATTGCAAAGGAAGCATAGCTTATATGTACCACGGTAAGATACTTCTGTGGCGTGTTCATAGCATTCAATATTGTGTGTGGGTCTGGCACCATCGGTACCCTAGGTATTATTACATGATTTACAGCTTGTAAATCCTGTACCATCCGCCATTCCCCCTTTGTTTTCTGATCAGAAGATACAGGGGTATTTCATGGTGAATAGCGATTACTTTGTAGATGGGGAATTCCCTCTGTGACTTTACAGATATCTTCTGGTGTCCACGGTCTATACACTACGGGGGTTGGGTCCTGGCCTTCCTGTCCTGCATGACGGTTCGGTACTTCAATTAATTGACAGATATCCTCACTCTGTTCTAGTGACTGTCTTCTTACTCGAGTGTCCCTAGGTATGTTACGAGTTCGGGATGTGGTTTCAATAGCTTCTGTTACATTTGGTCATTGTGATACCTCTGTTGCCACAGGATAACGTGTGGGGACTAGCCTGCCCTCCCGCTTCATATCCTGGATGTGGTATCTGAGGTGGTAGGGGGGGGGGCTGTCGCTACTACTGTATTATGATCTTCTCTGTGTACGTATGATGCTTTCGCATTTGTAGTGTTCTGTTCCCTTCGGTTCACTACCTCAATCCACCTATGTGCTTGACGGATACCCAATTGTCGCTGTTTTGTCGCCTGCACATCTTAGGGCTGCCACCTTTTCAAATGCACAATGTGGGACATTAGTGTTCGGAACATGTAATTTGCCAGGAAAAAACATACCCACGGCCAGTACATAGGACAGGATTTCACTTTTTGCCAGGAGAGCTACCAATTCTTGTAGCATTTCAGTTGCTTATTCTGTTTATTATGATATTTTGTTGTTCCAGATACAAAATTACTGTTTTATGCTACCATTTGAAAAGATATCTGGGAAATCTTTGTCCTGAGATATCGGGACATTTGCCATTTGTTCGGTTTGTTTGCAGGACACAACTGGCCAAAGAGGGACTGTCCCTCACAGGGTGGGACAGGTGGTTACCCTAGAACATGTGCATCACATTTTCAGAGATTACAATGTTTCAGTAACTATATTTTGTCTAATATACCATCAATGTCATATTTATTACCCCATTTTGCAGAATATCTCACATTATGTGCTCTCTGCGATTGCATATACTTCACATCACCCGTCAAACGCGGATCACATGATGTGTTTGTTCACTAATCTCCCATATCCTCTAAACGACTGTTACGTACCCTTCTCTCGTACCACATGGTATCTCCTTCCCTGTATCCACTGTAGTGTCTACAATGACTATTTACTCTGCTCTGTGTTCCCCTGACCTATGTCCAGATTTAACACTATTTGGATTGGTCTTCGACCTGCTATCACAACTGTTAACAGAAATACAATGTAGTCTGGTCCCTGATCTACAATAGACACAAAGAGGCAAACACTCCTTACCTGAGCCTCCTGTTTATGAGTGCACGTTTTCTTCTTGGGATCTAGTTTTCCGCTTTTCAGCCACAGATCAGACAGTAGACAGCCTCTTTACACACAACAATTCAGTCGGAGGTCTTTTCATTCAAGAAGAACCATTTAGGCAAATTCTCCTGCGCAGATGTCTAACCACCCATGCACTCTGACCTGTAGCTTACCAAGGGAATTCCGGCTAAGAAGGATCACAATGTCAAATAAGTTGTTAAAACCAGACTGTAGTTATCAGTAGGCTTTTCTAAGTGACAGTCAATAACACAGGAGGCTCGGGTTCACAACGTTTTAGTAGTGTACACAGGCAGGCAAAATAATATACAGTCCAAGTATGAGAGTTTTGTCTGACTCTATACAGTAAGCAATTTCTTTATATAGTGTTTACAATCAGCTTTTGCCCACCTTACTGACGTGGTCGGTCACAGGGCATTTCCATCACTATGGTGCGCAATAGTCAATACATACGTGGGTGCTGAGGTCGTGCTTTTAAAATGTTTTCCCATGAGAATAACACAGCCTTGCAAGGCACCTGGTCAATTACAGTGTCCTTCTGTGATTGTAGCTGTTTCAAGGACCCTGGACTGTTCCGATACAGTAGTCAGTTCATTTCTTAATACGTTGCTTTGTCTCTCTGGTAAGGAGTTGTACTCTTATCTTCGATAGAGCTCACAAGGCCATCCTCCTCAGGGGAAGGGGTGATGTTATGCATGTACATACATTTATTTTTCTGTAACCCAGCAGATAATTAATGCTGAGAGACATAAGCCTGCTGTACTGGTTACTGCCAGGGTCAGAATTCCATCACACTACAGCTTAGCTTCACCAATTACATGCATGATCAGTTCTACTGCCATATTGTACGGTACAATTCAATGCATTATATAGTATTTCGAGTCTAAACTGGCACTTCATATGTGTTTCTATATATATTTTCGAACAACATCCATCCGCCATATGCATGTTGTTCCGTCCTTTACCTTGACCGTGTGTATTTGGCCGTCCGGCAACGCTACTCTCCACATGTGATGTCCCACCTTCCCCTTCTTTGCCTGTAGCACCCTTTTAGGACATCCTGTTTGGTAGGCACGTGTTCCGCTATATGTGTTCGACTTCTCTGCATAGCTAATCATCGATGCGGTGGTTCAACAACCCGACTTGTCCACATGTGTACAGTTATGTGCACCGTGTCGTATGCAAACCTATATGGTTTGGACGGGTACATACCACATGCGGGATGTACACATTCTGCAGACACATTCACATGCAGCCATTTCCATATCTGTACCTGAGGTGGGTTGGTGACATGTGGGTAATGATTTGCCAGCGTGGCACTGCCTAACACAAACATCTTACCACATTTCAGGTATGCACATTGTGTGTAGGTGTATAGCTGCACATGGATGCTAGCAGGTTTGAGTGCACAGGTGTACATGGGTGGGACTTACATGCTACAATGAGGCTATTGTGTATTACATCTGAATGCATGGGTTCTGCTTCTGGATATTACACTTCAACATACGCCATCCAGTGTATGCAACAGAGACGTTGCTGGGTGTGGGATATGTTGCTATGCACATGTTTGCCTGTGTTTAAGGTATCTTGGTTCCTTCCTGTTGTTATGTCAACACAGCTACCCGGCTATGTACTCTCACTACTGCTTGTGACCATTATGGTTGGCACCTTTTCCGATGCCCATAGTGGGACATGTTTTGTGGAAACTTCGGATTTTGCAGGACAACACATACCCACGGCAAGTGGAGTTGACAGAACTTCACTTGTTGGCCATACTATACGCTTATTCTGTTAGCATTTGGGTTCCTTATTCAGTTTCTTATGCCATGTATGTGTTTCATATACAAATTATATGTTTTATGTTACTATTACATGTATATTGCGGGAATATTTTGGCAGGGAATCTCAGGTCATTTTCCATTTTTTCGATTTTTGCAGGGACACAACTGTCCAATGAGGGACTGTCCATGGCACATTGGGACAGCTGGTAACCCTGGTGACCATGCCCATGTCGCTACTGGGGTTGCCACCTTTTCCAGTTGCCAAGGTGGGATATTTCCGGGACTCACATCTGATTTTACGGGCCGACACATACACACGGTCACTATATAGCATAGAACTTCACTTGTTTGCCTAAATAAAAGCTTATTGTTGTGGCAGTTTGGTTGCTTATTCTGTTTCTTGTGACATTTAGGTATTTCAGTTACAGACATAACCAATTCATGCAACCATTACATTAAATACGGGATATCATTATGTCCTACAATCTTAGCACATTTGCCATTTTAATATTTTTTCGGGACACAACTGCCCATAGAGGGACTGCCCCTCGCAAAGTGGGACAGGTGGTAACCTTAGCCGCTACTCCTATGTCGGTGCGGCGCGCTGACATGCTGCGGTACACCTTCTCTGAGTATAACCACTGACGGTGCATTGCGGGACAAACGCGGTCTCATGCGTATCCTTTGCTCCTTGGACGGGTACACTTAAGCCTTCGTGGGTTGTATTTGCTTCTCCGTTTAGTTGGTACGGGTACTATGTTGCATACTCTACGTGCGTTTCATTCTGCATGGGCCCTGGCTGCTGCCATTACTATTATGGGCGGACCGTGGCAGTCAGCACATTAGGTTGCTCACCGCATGCCGGCTTAGACACGCCTCCAGACGCATCCTACTTGGGCTCGCTCACGTACACTACGCACGTGTCTGTGGTTGCGGCGCACTCTCATTAATATGTATATGGCGCTACTACGCCGGCTATTCACTGCACCGCCGGCGCAGCCCTTACGCCAGCCTTGCGCCGAGCTTCATGAATCCCGGGGAATGTGTTTATTTTAATTTATTTAACATTTGTTTACCAACTTGGAATGAGCCAATTTTCAGTGGAGGCCCTGGAGAAACATTCCAGGCATGTCTTTGTACCATGGGAGGAAACTGGAGCACCCAGAGAAAACACTCCACACAAAAGGAAGCCCAGACAAGAATCAAACCACAAAACCTCTTGCTGTGAGGTGACAATGTTAACCACTGCACTACCCATAATGAGTTCTGTGCTTCCTTTTGTTTTTTATTTTTCTTTCCACTTTTTTTTAATTTTGTATCATAAATCAAGAACTTAATAATTTACAATATTTACAAATATCCAGTAAGGCTAGGACTTAAATTGTACATCCTGTGATAATTTTCCATATTTTCTGCCTGTATCTATTTCAGCTGACATTTTCATTGAAATCATTTAATAACAATGTATTTATTATTTAATATTTTATTTGTATTTATTTTTCAGAGTGCAGCAATGATCTCCATGGACCTTTTTTATACTCAGTCAGGAAGCATGAGGGAAAATTTGCCAGTATTTAAAATTTGATTTATTGCTATCTGTTCTCATAGTAATACAACACTTTTTTTTTCTTTTTTTTTTCTTATTTTTTTTTCCTTTTGTTTTTGTAACCAGTAACTTTATTTAGTATAACAATGCTATGCAACAGGAAAATTTGTTATTGAAACCTAACCAAGAACATCCATAGGTATAGATAATAGATAATTAATTATACCATATATAAAGCATTGGCATGCAAGCATCCATTTCTATTAACAATTCTGAAGCATATAAGAAAATTATCCAAAGCTCATCAATACTTTGGAGATCCAGCTGTTAGTATGGGACCCCAACAAGCTTGTTTTGATAGCAATGTAAATCCTAACCAAAAACACTATGGGGGGAATTCAATAAAGCCTACATGGATTTTTTTTCCATGTAGGCATAGTGGGACAGTGCTTACATGGAAGTAAGTGGATGTGCAATCTAATAAACAGAGCTGAGGGGCGTGCACAAGTATGCAACACTGAAGTGTCCGTGACATGCAAATCACCTCATAAGCAAGTGTATTACATGCAAATGAGAGTGGCAGAGCAATACAGCACCAGGCAGTCCTGCAGACCCTGTATTGGTGTCCGAAATGTACACAGAAAAACTACATATACAAGATATGAAGGGGCTGTAAATGTGCATTTAGAAGGAAAGAAATAGCATAACAGACATAGATATGTGCAAAACTATCCACCGTGTGTCCAAAACCTTATGGAAAATAATTTAAAATATATTTTTTAATAATTAGGTTATGTTTGCATGGTGAGCCACATTGCAAAACATACCATTATGAAAAAAAACTTTAAAAAAGTGTAAAAACGCAAAAGAGTAGCTTGTGACAGTAGCGCTTTAGAGGACCCTGCATGGAGTATGTACAATGGTAGAATGCTGGATTGCTAACGTGGCGGAGCCTGGAACTGTGTTGTTTCCAGGTTGTGAGCATGGATGTCTATGCAAATGAGCTGGGATTACTGAATAGAATAAATGGGTATCTGTGTCCGCAGATCCCATCCATGTAAGCACAGAACCATGATGGTGTCCACAGTAGAGGTAGCTGACATTAAAAGGTGTTGTGTCCACATTCTGTTAAGCTCATTGGAGCTCAGCAGTGCTTGTTTGCACAGTACACTACTCTGCTGAGCAGCAGGGTGTGTACAGTGGCAGCTAAGCTTTGTTTACCTACAGGCCATGTGTTTCATCGTGTTTGCACATATTTGCAGGGCACGTCACCATGCTGAGCATGACCATCCACAGGGGTGTGTCTAGTGACAGCTAAGCATTGTTTATGCTTGCAGCACTGGTTTACACGGTGTGCCGCAGTGCTCAGCTAGGAAGGCTGTCAAAAAAAAAAAAAAAAACAATTGTCTAAAAAAGCCAATGATATATAAATTATGATGACCCCTTTTCCACTTAAATAGGACCATTAAAACCCCTTAATGATGTACCTGGCAGGTGGAATACATAATAGTTAGTGAACCACACAGGCTGCACCTACAGCAGATCACTATAAAGTTTGCATACACCCTATAATCTGATTTCGCCCCATAATCTGCACCAGTGGAGTACAAACATGGGATTTTTAACTAAAGGAATGCTAGGGGGTATTGCAGGTCTGCTACATCTGTATGTGCTAGATGCTGAGGTCAGTGCTGATGCTGCTGCTCACAATAGGCCTAGAATGAGAAGGAGAAGAGTGTTCAAGCCCAGGGTAACCTTCCAGGAGCTACATGAGCTGGAGATTGTCAACAATAGGCCTAGACAGAGAAGGAGAAGAGTGTTCAGGCCCAGGGTAACCTTCCAGGAGCTACATGAGCTGGAGATTGTCAACAATAGGCCTAGACAGAGAAGGAGAAGAGTGTTCAGGACCAGGGTAACCTTCCAGGAACTACATGAGCTGGAGATTGTCAACAATAGGCCTAGACAGAGAAGGAGAAGAGTGTTCAGGACCAGGGTAACCTTCCAGGAGCTACATGAGCTGGAGATTGTCAACAATAGGCCTAGGCAGAGAAGGAGAAGAGTGTTCAGGCCCAGGGTAACCTTCCAGGAGGTACATGAGCTGGAGATTGTCAACAATACGCCTAGACTGAGAAGGAGAAGAGTGTTCAGGTCCAGGGTAACCTTCCAGGAGCTACATGAGCTGGAGATTGTCAACAATAGGCCTAGACAGAGAAGGAGAAGAGTGTTCAGGTCCAGGGTGACCTTCCATGAGCTACATGAGCTGGAGATTTTCAACAATAGGCCTAGACAGAGAAAGAGAAGAGTGTTCAG
The DNA here is from genome assembly GCF_019279795.1 of Protopterus annectens. NCBI lineage: Eukaryota > Metazoa > Chordata > Ceratodontiformes > Protopteridae > Protopterus > Protopterus annectens. The sequence goes on along the minus strand of NC_056726.1, from coordinate 1,029,167,439 downwards.
GCCCAGTGTAACCTTCCAGGAGCTACATGAGCTGGAGATTGTCAACAATAGGCCTAGGCAGAGAAGCAGAAGAGTGTTCAGGCCCAGGGTAACCTTCCAGGAGGTACATGAGCTGGAGATTGTCGACAATAGACCTAGACAAAGCAGGGGAAGAGTGTTCAGGTCCAGGGTAACCTTCCAGGAAATACATGATCTGGGGATTGTCAACAATAAGCCTAGACAGAGAAGGAGAAGAGTGTTCAGGCCCAGGGTAACCTTCCAGAAGCTACATGAGCTAGAGATTGTCAACAATAGGCCTAGACAGAGAAGGAGAAGAGTGTTCAGCCCAGGGTAACCTTCCAGGAGCTACATGAGCTGGAAATTGTCAACAATAGGCCTAGACTGAGAAGGAGAAGAGTGTTCTGGCCCAGGGTAGCCTTCCAGGAGGTACATGAGCTGGAGATTGTCAACGATAAGCCTACACAGAGAAGGAGAAGAGTGTTCAGGCCCAGGGTAACATTCCAGGAGGTACATGAGCTGGAGATTGTCAACAATAGGTCTAGACTGAGAAGGAGAAGAGTGGTCGGGCCCAGGGTAACCTTCCAGGAGGTACATGAACTGGAGATTGTCAACACTAGGCCTAGACAGAGAAGGAGAAGAGTGTTCAGGTCCAGGGTAACCTTTCAGGAGGTACATGAGCTGGAGATTGTCAACAATAGGCCTAGACTGAGAAGGAGAAGAGTGTTCAGGCCCAGGGTAACCTTCCAGGAGGTACATGATCTGGGGATTGTAAAGCACTACAGGGTGGACAGGGACATACTACAAGAATTCACCGGACTCTGCCACCCTCATCTCAGACCCAGAGCCAACAGAGAGGAACATATCCTAGTTGAAACAAAGGTATGTGTAGCTCCTATGGTACTAGCTACAGGTAATTTCCAAAGACCAACTGGGGACATGATGGGGGTCAGCATCCAGGGTACTCCACCAGTTCCTGGATGCCATAATACCACATGCCGGTGAGCACATTTATTTACCCCACACCCCTGAGGAGAGGGCCAGTGTTATGCGACTCTTCTACCATGTAGCACACTACCCTGAGGTACTGGGTGCCATAAATTGCACTCATGTACACATCAAGGCACAACCCTGTGAGGAGGGCAGAATCTACGTCAACTGCAAGAGGTATCACTCCATCAACTACCAGGTCATGTGCAATGCCTGGGGCATCATCATGAATGTGTGTGCTGGCAGCCCTGGCAGTTATCATGACTCCCATATCTGTAACGCATCGCAGCTGTACCAGATGTTTGCTAGGGGGCACATCCCGCATGGCCATTTACTGGGAGATCCTGGCTATGCACTGGAACTCTGGAGGATGACACCCATCAGAAATGCACAAACACCTACCGAAGAATGCCATAATGAGGCACACGCACAAACTAGGAACATCAAAGAGAGTGTGTTTGGGCTGCTGAAGTCACGGTTCCAGTGCCTTGGTATATCTGGTGGAGCCCTGCAGTACTCTCTAACCACATGTGCACAGGTATTCACAGTATGTGCCATGCTACACAATATGATTCTGTGGAAACAGGTATAGCAGTATCAGCAAAGGGAAGGGATACACAGCCCACCATCAGTGCCTAGCTCCCCACAGCTACACCCACAGGGGGACTTGGAGGAGGAACCCCCTGAGGTTGTCCCTGTAAGCAGATGTAGGCATTCCCAATATGCCCTGGCCTTGGCCAAAAGACAATGCTTAGCATATGCACTAACAACCTAAGGCCCTAGGGACTGACACCTTACTCTGACTCGCATACGTATAGTAAACAGAATGCAAGCCAGCCCACACAACCTGTACCTAAACATGTATTGGTTGTGTACTGCATGCTTCAGAGACAGCCCTGAACTACAGGTCTCTCAACTGCTGCATTCGCAAGGTAAGTCACTCTCCTGTACAACACTTGTGCAGGGTACTAGACTATGATAGCGTATGTATGGACCTGCCGCATGTATGCAAGGTAATAGAGTGGGCTACTGGGTTACTTGCAGAGATCTAACAGCCACTTGGAAAACAGGTACTCTGTCCAATTGAGTGTGCCCCATAATATTCACTAGGTCACATGGCTGGAAACTCCACTACATTATGCAAGGGAGATTCAAAAACAGTGGGGTCAAAGGACAGACGCATGACTGTCTATGCCAGAGTCCACCACCTCAACACATCAGTGTTCTCATACAACTGCAGTAACAGTAAGTTTGCTAGGATATATCAGAAGACCACATAATTCCAGGGCTGTGACATAGAACCTGGCCACATGTTGTATTTTCCACAAAATGAAGGAGTGACTGTGCATGTCTGTATGTCGTTGATAGTGAGAGGAATGAAACCTCTCTGTCTGGTGGCTGCTGTGACTCACTGGGCTAGGGAGATTAGCATGGGTGATGATGTTGATGGTTCGAAGATGGCAGCATCTACATCTTTTGCATATAAGGTACTCGTATGGTGGGTTTCCCACAAAGTGTCATAATGCCTCAATCTGTTACTGCGAGAAAGCTGGGCAAACCAGAGAGAATGGGGTGAAAAAGGGCCAAAGCTACTGACAGACATTATACATGGTCTGAGTAACCTAAAAGGTGGCTAGTATAACAGCAGGTTGCAAAATATCAGATTAGCTGCAGGATGTAAAGGCCATCACTTAATTGTGTCAGTACTCACAGTAATTCAGCGACTGCATTTTACAGTATATTACCAGAAATCTACAACTGTATAAGGGACAGAGCAGACATATGGGGTGGAATGCTGGACATTCTGCAAAAACATATACAGTGAGAGGTATGAAGACTGTCACCCTGTGTGTGGTGTTACATCATGTACCCCAGTCACATTTTTATTTTATTTTACATTTGTTGACCGGGCTAGTCCAACTGGATATTAAGTCCATTTTTAGTGGAGGCCCAGGGAGAGAAGCTCCAAAATACATTCATTGATAAACAGAGATTACAGAAATAACACTTTAGTTAATGAGCATTTACAGTAGCAGGTTCTTTCAGGTGCAATAGTTAGGACTTCAAATACGTACTAACAGTCAATTTACTTGTGGACTAAAAATTAGTAGGCCGAAAAGTTGGAAGTACTAGAACTAGATGGAAATGTTAGTCAGGGTTTATGCAGGGGCAGAGCCAGCAGGTTCTAAGGAAAGTTTGAGCTGGGTTTAAAGTAGTGAGGAGAGCATCATACCTCTCAACCTCTTAGAGCAAGAAATCTGGACAAAGCCATGAATAAAAGTGGGACAAAGGCACCAAAATAAGGACACATTTGAAATATTGCTCTTACAAATGTAGAAAGTTGCTAGAATAACAGGTCTTGCATTAGCATGAATCTCCTGATGTGTATGGAGTCTGAAACTCAAATGTCTGACATTATTTCTTAACTGCAATCTTTACTGATTTGTCACTAATGTTCCAGACAACCAAAATTTTATATAAAATGGACCAAAAATATGAGAAAAAGATCTGGACATTCTGTTCCAGTCCATACCATTGAGAGGTATGAGTCACACATTAAGTTCAGTAAACAGCTGCATAATGCCTTGGACAATATTAGGGAAGTGATGTACTGTAGAAACAGGTGCAGCAGCCAATGGTCTGCAGCACACAATGCCCGGACTGGAGTACAGGTAGCTCTGTTCTGGGGTCACCTTCATACTGGGCATGCTCCTACACTTAGTTAATTTCAGTCCATGTCTGTTGTCTCTTCCTCCTAAGACCTGCTATGTGGAAATAAGTTTATACATAAAGACAGTTAAGTATACATATCTGTCTCCCCCTATCCCCCTCACACATGATTAGTGTATCTATCAGTATATGGCTGGCACACACACACACACACACACACACACACACATATATATATGTATGTATATATATATATATATATATATATATATATATATATATATATATGGGTCCACTTCTTAATTTCAAAATATCACAGTCCCGAGATTCATAAAATCGAACCCATAATCTCGAGATTGTGAAATCTCAAAATTAAGAAATAAACAAAAAAAGCCCCCCTGCACCCCCCACACCCCCTGCAACTTAAATATACTAACTCTGAGATCGCGCTACAGTGAAGAGAATGGTAATGTTCCCGTTCCGCACGGTATAATGATTTCAATTACCATTCTCTTCAAGGTAGCGCAATCTCGGAGTCAGTATCTTTTTAGTTGCAGGGGGTGTGAGAGATGCAGGGGGCTTGCCCCCTGCAAAAACATGGTTCTACATCTCTTCTTTTTTGTGTTTATTTCTTAATTTTGAGATTTCACAACTTTGAGATTATGGATTCGATTTTATGAATCTCGGGATTGTGATATTTTGAAATTAAGAAGGGGACCTACATATATATATATATATATATATATATATATATATATATATATATATGAGTGCTACAGGATCCTGAAAGCCCCAAATCAATATCCTAAGACCAAAATTCTGAAAGTTCAAAATACTGAAAACTCAAAATCCTGAAAACACATAGGATACCAACACTCACTATATTCCAGCACAAGTACATACAGAAACATATTACCCTTCTATTTAAATATATCAACTCTGAGATTGCACTACACTAACAAACTGGGTCCAAAAAAAACACTGGTGAATGTCCCCATAACTCCCGCTTGTAATCTGTTTATGTTGATAAGCATTAGGGTGGAAAGGTTAAACTTTCCTGTAGTCTTCTTTCTTCCCCAATTAAGGTAAAAACAGTGTGCTTTCTACTGTTTGACAGATGAACGTAGTGTGTTCTGCACCTCCAAACAGTGCATTTCTCAATAAACTAAGTTAAACAAGCATGCTACAAAAGGGAATTGAAAACGGGCTCTCTGCATTGTAAATTGAGAAGCAGCCAGGGAACTGCGGTATTTTTTAACAGGACCTAGGAACAGAGTATTTGGCATATAAAAAGAAACAAAAAAGCGAGCTTGTAACTCATTTAACAGTAGGGCTTATGAACAGAGTATTGGGCATATAAAAAGAAACAAAAAGCGTGTTTGTAAATCATACCTGCACATGCTGCCTCTAGGCATCTACTTTACTGGTTTAGCCCTGCTCCGCTTGCTTTGCTCACTCTGTGCCCCACCCTGCCCCCATATCCCACCCACCCCCAGTAGTGCTACATTTATAGTACCACTGGCACACCCCCCTTAATTAGCTAACCAATTACACATGCTCCTTAAACCCAGCAAACTCCTAGCACAATAATACACCCTCTATCCACCCCACTATCCATATTAACCCACCCATAGCTATTCGATTCTCTCTAATCTTTTATCCACCACATACACTTAATACAGACCCTACCCTAGTAATTTACTATGACTACAGCTAAAATACTAATGCTGCTACCCTTAGTACACCTGCTATTCATTCCTTATCACCTAAATTCCTATGAATATGCACAGCATCTTGAAATCCAATACCCAAACTCTCAAACAGACACCAACCCAGCATTTAATTAGTTTATCCACCACATAACTACCCTCTCCTAATTTCTTGCCCCCATTTACCATCACCCAACTAAATACTGCTACATTAGTTTAACAACCAAAAGCTATGAAAAAATCATAAACAAATTTTTAAGACTCATAAGCAACTTAAAAATTAATCTTATGAAGGATGGAGACATCCAATTCAACCCTGGCCCATCCACAACAGTAGACCCAAGCACACCATCTAACAACCCAACATTAACTACCTGGATTGATAGACTTCCAAACTCATTTCTGGTCTGTCATCTCAACATCAGAAGCCTAAACAACAAGATTCCTAGCCTACATGGACACTTAGCTGTTCAATCCTCTGATATCCTCTGCCTCACAGAAACCTGGCTAAAGACAATAACCAAAGATAATGAAATACCCTCCCCCATAGTACAGCATCCTTAGACTGGCCAGATCTACAGGAATGGTGGTGGGGTAGCTGTACTATACAAGTCTGCCCTAACAATAACAATTGACACCCAACAGCCACCCCAGTTTGGCAATGCAGAAATTCTCATCACCAAACTAAAAATAAACAAAAATAAATGCAGATACATTGTCTGCATTTACGTTCCACCAGGCAAGAATGATAATACTCTAGAAAATATCTTACATTGGCTAGCTTCTAACTATCCCCAGGAAACAATTGTCTTGGGGGACTTTAACACTGACTGGAACACCTGTTCCTCTGAAACTCCCTCCACCCATTTAAACCTCCACGGGTTTACTCAGATCATTTCCACCCCCACTAGATTTAGCAAAAATAGAGTCAAAGATAGTATCCTTGATTGGATACCTATTAACAGCCACTCCAAAAGTACAAGTCAGGTACATTACCCAATGATCTAAGTGATCTCTGCCTTACCTATATTATTAGGAACCAAAGCTAACATTCCCAACCAGCCCACCTACAAACTATAAGAAATGTCAGGAACTTTAACCTTGACAACTTCCAAAAAGAACTCAAAGCATGTGATTGGAATGTATTGAAATGACTCCCATTACAAGAAGCAGTTGAGCACTTCATTACCAGATTTCTGGCTATCCTTAACCACCATTCTCCTACTCATACCATTTGTGTAAATGCCACAGTTGCACCGTGGCTATCTAAAGAAACAAAAACCAAAATTAAACTAAGAAACAACGCCTGGGCCAGGTGGCATGTTACCAAAGCCACTATGGACCAAGTAAGATACTGGCAGCTAAGGAACCAGACCAAAAAATCTGTCATTCTAGACAAAAAAATCACTACACCCTCCTACAACAAAAATATCAGCTAAAACCACAAAAGTTCTGGGCTGGTATTAACAATCTTCTCCACCCAGCCTGTTCCGCCACTCCTACCTCATCAGCTGCCATTGATAAATCCCCTGTAGAAATTGCAAACAGCTTCAGCTCCTTCTTTACTGAAACCATCCAGTCTCTAGCTACCCTTCTCACTCCATCGGACACAAACACCAGCGCTGGCGCATCTAGCCCTGATCCACCCAGCACCCAACCCACCTTTACCTTTCAAACCGTACCTACCAACCTGATCCGGACCTTACTCAAAAAGCTAAAACCTACTACACTAGCTGCCAACCACTTCCCAGCTGAATATCTTCAAAAAGCAGCTGATGCCATAGCACTTCCCATTTCTATTTTGATCAACAGATCCATCTTAGAAGGATCCATTCCAGCAATATGAAAAACATCACGTTATAACTCTCCATAAAGGAGGAAGTTCCACAGAATTATCTAACTTTAGACCTATAGCCATTCTTTCACCACTAGCTAAAATTATGGAAATATGCATACACAAACAAATTATTCACTTTCTTATTCAAAATGGAAAGCTGGCCGACTCTCAGCACAGCTTTACGCCATTCCATAGTACCACCATGGCTCTTCTATCTTTCTCTAATGTCATAAATCTTCATCGTAACAACAAACTATCTTTAGCACTCTTCCCAGATCTCTTAAAAGCTTTCGGTATGGTCAACCATCAGCTACTGCTCAATACCCTACAAACCATTGGTTTAGAACAACATGCAATACAATGGTTTCACTCCTACCTAAACGGTAGACAGCAGGCTGTCTTATGACAGAGCAAGCTGTCATCCCAACTTCCTCTAACCCTAGGTGTCCCACAAGGGTCCATTCTAGGTCCTCTTCTTTTCTCTATCTTTATCAATGATCTGCACACCACCATCCCAGGAGCCACCGGCATCCAATATGTAGATGACTCAATGCTAATATGTTCCGCCTCCTCTCCTACACAACTTCTAACCCTCACCCAGACCACTTTCAGCACAGTAGAAACATGGCTAGCTAATCGCCACCTGCTTCTAAATCCTAACAAAACCAAGTTACTACTTTTCTCCCCTAACTGTAGAATTTCTCCTCCTTCCTTCCACATCAAATCTAGCAATGACACCATTATCTCCCATGAAGACCATACAAAGCTTCTAGGCATAATAATAGACAACAACCTTAAATTTGATAAACATGTCAATCACACTATTAAGTCCGTCCACAAAAAAATTGGCTCCCTGTACAGAGCCAAACCTTTCCTCAACCCCCCCGCAGCTAGGGTAGCTATTGTAAGATCACACCTCCTGTCTACCCTTATGTATGCCTCCCCTGTACTCACCAACCTATCCAAAACCAATCTCAACAAATTATCAGGATGTTACAATCATATAGCCAGATTCGCTACTGGCATGGCTTTTAGGACCCACCATTGCCAGAATCTCAAAACACTGGTATGGCTAGAGTATCCTACCCTTCTACAGTTCAACCAGCTTATAGTAGTGTATAAAATACTCCATCAACCTGATAACACCCCTGCCCTCAAAAATATTCTCACATCTCATACTGCCCCCAGGCCATTATGCTCAGCTTATAAACTAATGATACTGACCCAAAAATCCAACAACTCTGCAGGCGATGCTATATTGGGTCTATATTATATTCTCAAAAGCCAACAATATCGAACCTGATATTGTTGACATGAGAAAAGCAAAAGCGCACAACATCGAACGTGTAAACGGAAATCTCCGTAAGGGGAGATTTCCATTTACTGCAATGCAGTGCGGTCCTGGAGTTGGTATATTTAAAACCCGTTAGAGTACTTTCTTCTTTTTTGTTTTTTGTTTTTATAAGTTCGATGTTTGAAGATATCGACCATATGGTGTTCGGTGTTTTCAACCGTCGATCTTATAATATAGAACCGCTATATTTGCCAACTCAACTGGTAAAATCTGGAATCTACTCCCTACTACCATTACCAAGGAAACCTCACTACCCCTACTTAAAAGAGAACTCAAAAAATACCACACATCTCATTGGCTGTGCTCTTGCTCTAAACCTGACTAACAATGTCACTAATACATGTCTTGCTACCCAACCTGCTGTTTAGCCAAGTATCTATGCCTCATAGCATTTGAAAGTCTAAGCATTGTGAATTATGAGATCTGATTGTATTCTGTGTTCACATTTTCTGATATGTCTTTGCCAATCAGATGTAAGTCTGCACATTGTGTATGTTGATATCTGCCTGTATTATTTGTCTATATTTTCTAAACATGTCTGCCTGAGTTTATCACTCAGTGATGTATGTACTGTCTCTTTTTTGGTATGTGGAGCTTTTCTCCCAGGGCCTCCCCTGAAAATAGACATATATCCAGTCGGACAATCCCGGTCAATAAATGTAAAATAAATAAATGTAGATATATATATATATATATATATATATATATATATATATGTATGTATGTGTATATTTATATGTGTGTGTGTGTATATATATATATATATATATATATATATATATATATATATATATATATATATATATCTGTGTGTGTTTAGGTTCATAGGTAGGTACTAATCTATTGGCCGTAGGGCCTATATAAGACTAGCCAAATGGTACCCTGGCTTTCACCACCCAAGAAAATTATTTTCCTGTGCCCCTGTTGAGCAGAGTCACAGAAGTGATCCCAGGGATGAATTTCCTATCTCCCATCCAGTCATCAAGATTTTTCTTGAAGAGTGCTAATGAGGAGCTTTGTTTGATATAGATAGGTAGTTTGTTCCAGAGTACGGGAAGTCTCTGGGACAGGAATCTATCCCTCCAGCATGTTCTGTTTATTGTAGTGACAAGGTTTAGGTCCCTTGCTTGGAGGGATTGGAATGACTTTAAGTGGAGCATGTCCAACAGCTCTGGATTTGACATAACTTTGCATGTTAGGCAGAGATCGCCTCTGAGTAAGCGATATGTGACGGAGTAAAGCTGGAGTTTTTTGAGACGGTCTGCGTAGGGCATCTGTTTGAGGCCAGTAACCCTCTTTGTGAGGTATTTCTGCGGCCATTCCAGTTGTTGTAGATGTCTTGTGAGGTACACACTAAAAGGGGTGTTGTACTCTATAATGGGTCTAATGAGTGATGAGTAGAGGGGAACAATGACCTCTTTTTTCCTGGATGAGAAACCTTTTGTGATGAGGTGTGCCACATAGAAGGATTTCCTGACTACTGTGGCAATGTGATTATCAAAGGAGAGACTACTGCCCACCTGTGTCCCAAGGTCTGTTATCACACTTTCGGTGTTAAGTAGACTACTGTCTATGTGGTAGTTCATGGGTACAGAGTTTTTCCCAAAAGGGATGACAATGCACTTTTTGGCATTAACCTTGAGGCCATGGCTTTGACACCTGGCATCTTTCTCAGTGAGGCCCTTTTTGTAGGATGACCACGTCATTAGGTGTTTCGATTATGGCTCCTAGTTTGCAGTCATCTGTGAACTTTGTTAGCCAAAGACCTTCTGTGTTAGCCTGTACTTCAGACAAGTAGATATCAAACAGGAGAGGACCCTGGACTGAACCCTGTGGAACTATATATATATATATATATATATATATATATATATATATATATATACATGAATAAATATAGTTATATAAACTGCAATGATACATAGACTCTCCACATATATCTACATAACACATTTACATAAAGTACACACACAGCAACAGTTAAGATGACATCCCTGTTATACAAATGTATATATGTGTATGTGTGTGTGTGTGTGTGTGTGTGTGTGTGTGTGTGTGTGTGTGTGTGTGTGTGTGTGTGTGTGTGTGTATGTGTGTGTGTATATGAATGCCCCCACATGCACTCACAATTCTGAGGTTATCTCCACCTGCTCATCACAACAGTTGTCCGATGGAACCAGACCAAAGCCACAACAGGACATAATTTGCTCACCAACAGACCCCTGTGCCTGCGGAATGTCACCCTATAGACAGAGACACAGGTGAGCAGGTGGTGCAATGTACAGTGGTTGCAAAGCATGCCTTGGACAGGTCATATTGCACCTGGTCACACTTACGCCTATCAAACTGCTACCAGACACATATGGCCATACTGGTAACTGTACACACATAGCAGGGATATTAATAGGTATCCCACTCCTAGGAGACTAGATACAATAACAGTGTCAAGCAGTACCACTCTGCAGGCCACACATGCTGTCTAACACAAGGTCCACAAGTATTGAGCCTACATCCACATATACAGCAGACATAACCTGTGGCACATGCAATAAGTACTGTGAGCTATAGTGTGCAATAGTAGATAGGTAGGGGTTCTAATCTCACAACAGGCAACTCGTGTGTGTGTGTGTGTGTGTGTGTGTGTGTGTGTGTGTGTGGTGTGTGAGTGTGTCTGTGTGTGTGTGTGTGTGTGTGTGTGTGTGTGTGTGTGTGTGTGTGTGTGTGTGTGTGTGTGTGTGAGACAGAATATATCGACACTGGAGACATGCCCATCTGGCCTATGTCTGTGCAACAATTATTCATTTTATGGCCCTGTGACTAGCTGCTGGTCTCAGCAATGGCCTCCTTTACAAGACCTACTGGTGTTATCCACCATAAGGGTACTAGCTGACAGTCTCATATCAGATAAACTCAGTAGTGCATGTGATAAGTATTGCAAGCTATAGTATGTACTACTAGTTAGGTAGGGATTCCAATTTCACAGCTGTGTGTGTATAAAATTATCCGCCTTCAGCACTATAGCCATGCCCATATGGGCTATCACTGTGCAATGGATATGGATTTTACAGCCCTGTCACTAGCTGCTGGCTTTAACATTGGCCTCCTTTACAAGGCCTGCTAATGTCATCCATCTTAAGGGTGCTGGCTGACAGTCTCATATCAGATAAACTCAGTTGCACATGTGATAAGTACTGCAAGCTATAGTGTGTACTACTAGTTAATCCTATGTGTGTGTGTGTGTGTGTGTGTGTGTGTGTGTGTGTGTGTGTGTGTGTGTGTGTGTGTGTGTGTGTGCGTGTGTGTGTGTGTGAGAGTATATTTCCCCATTTGACACTGGAGACATGCCCATCTGGCATATGTCTGTTCAACGATTATTCATTTTATGGCCCTGTGACTAGCTTCTGGTCTCAGCACTGGCCTCCTTTATAAGGCCTGCTAATGTCATCCATCTTAAGGGTGCTGGCTGACAGTCTCATTTCAGATAAACTCAGTTGCACGTGTTAAGTACTGCAAGCTATAGTGTGTACTACTAGTTAATCCAATGTGTGTGTGTGTGTGTGTGTGTGTGTGTGTGTGTGTGTGTGTGTGTGTGTGTGTGTGTGTGTGTGTAAAATTATCCCCTTGCAGCACTACAGACATGCCCATATGTGCAATGGTTATGCATTTTACAGCTGTCACTAGCTACTGGCCCTATATTGCCCTCGTCTACATAAGCATAACTGATGTCCACCGCCATCTAGATTTATATGTTCAGAAAACCCAGGTGGCACGCATCAAGGGTAGCAGACCTTGTCACATGGTATGAAAGTATGATTATGCTAACTGTCCCCATTATCCCAGACACACTGTTCTACACATATGCATCTAGGGAGCCATGAACCTCACTGACATCATATTACTGCTGTGCTGCCATGCCATCTTGTGCAGCTTTATTGCCACCATGTGTCCGCAGTTTAACCTCTCAGACTCCTGGAACAGACACATACACAGGTCTGTGACACATGTGTCATTCTGCAACACTATCACCAGTCTAACATCATGCAACAAAGATAGACAAAGTTTGATGTGTAGTCATGACACATGCCAGCATACAGTACCTGTTGTGGCCCACAATAACTGCCATGGCATAACATTACTGCACCACACAAATACATGTAAAGTAATATAGTCACCCTGTGCATCAGACACATATTTGCATGTCCCTGCATCAATGGCATGGATGGCACGGATGTGGCACAGGTACCATCACATGCACAGGGTGTGGTTTTGTGGTGTCAGAGGCCTAGGCCATGCCATACAGTTGACAGTATATGTGTGAGTCAGGAAGGGGTAGTAGTTAGATGGACCATGGAGAGATGCCAGGTGTGTCTATTGGTGACCTGCATGTGACAGTGGTGTTTGAGTGTGTGTGTGTGTGTACACAGTCAAGCCCAGTGCTAGCTCTACACATGTGTATGTTGAATAGCTGTGGACCATACATGGTAGAGTGGACAGTTCACCATCTCCAACACAAACATGGGGACTGGCACTGCCAGGAGTAGCACTGACACCACCATGCCCAAGATCAGATATGCTGCTATTACCTGATGGTGACTGCTGTCTGCTGGGCTTGTGTCCTCCACTGTACCAGCCAGGGCCATGTGACCATGGCCTGCTATGTTATGGTGTGGACAGCACATTTCCCTCTGTATCACTGGTGGTACTGCCACTATAGGAGCATGACTGTGCACGGCCGTGTGAACTCCCAGCAGATAGTGTTGCTGACCTACATTCATGTGCCCGATGCCCACCTCAAACTAGATATTCCAGCACAGACAATGTGCAGTCGGTATGCCCACTGTCTCAGCCCACCATTTATCCACTACATCAATGAACTGTTCCAGGGTGTCCCCAATGCGGTGGAGCCATTCACATATGTCAGACTGTGCTGCATCTGTAACCCTAAGCATCTGTCTGGTGTTGCATTCAGAACATGCCTGTGCCTCCATGATGGTCCAAAACTTGCTGGGAATGACCCGTGATGTGACACCTGCAACAGGTGGTGAATAGACAGCAGTCATCCTAAGACTACCCCTGTCAATCTGTCTGTGTGGCACTTCACTAGTTCTCGGGCTATGGCCAATGTCTACACTCACTAATGCCATAGCTGTCACACTATCCTGTTCAAGATCACCACCCTCTGACTGTCCAGTATCTGTAGCCTCTGCGGACTGGGTATGTGTGGGCATACTGACTGTGAGCAGTGACAATGAAGGCAGAAGACAGATGTTAACCTCTGGAACAGATGCAGGCACCAATAACCTTATCTGTGCCTCATTATGGCCACCATCATCATCAGAGTCGAATGAGACACTGACATCAGTTTGTGAGGGGGACAGACTTTAACCCCCCCATTCACCTGTGAGAAGCAAGACAACAGCTGTACATTACTACCTGCACTATTATGTATGGTAATCCACACAGACTCATACAGATAAGGATCCACAACTGTGTTGCAAGTCACATCTTCTTATCTCTGCTTTCATGCCCAACAGACACACTTACGACATACACAGCCAAGTCAGGCCCCTTATAAAATGCACTACAGCTAAATACAGGTAATGTTACCAGTACAATACACCTGCAGTATATGCAATATGACAGTGTATATGATAGAACTGCATATAAAATCCAGTACACCTATATTGAGAATGATATGCCAGTAGTAGTATCACTGCCTCAGGTATGTACCGTCTCCCTGTTGTGTTTGAACAGGCATCTTGGAATAATTGCCTCATGTATAGCAGACTACATACTCTGTCATAACTATAAGAGCAAATGTGTTAATGTTTGTACAAATGCACACCTGTGATTACCCAGTCTATGCAGTGCAGTTAACTGTTCCAGAATGGAACATACAAATATCCTACTATGCCTAAGTACAACAGTTTTACATAGGTCAAAATGGCAGCCCTTAACTGTCTTAGAGTATATATGATTCTGCACACAACAGTATCATACTTACCAAGTACAGGATCACAAACTTGGGCCACACCTGATGGACCTATGAAAAGGTGAGGGAGAGGTAGTGTCAGCGCCACAAAATGTTGCAGCACTACAAGGTAATTTGTGCATATATCCACATGTACAGTAGCTACTGTGATAATGGATATATTGCTGACATTCTGAATATGTGTGCACAACTGTGCATAAAACCCAACCCCATGCAGATAGACCTGACACCCATGTACTGGTATGTACAGCCTGCCACAATTACTGATACAGTATTACACTGATGAGCACAATAAGCTTACCTGGATACTCCTCTTCTGTAGCCACTGTGGCACCCACCTCTACGATGTATGGTGTGATGGATGCCTTGGAGCTCTTGGTTGTTCCTATGTTCAGCAGGAATTCCTCTGTGGCACAGCGTGGTTGTTCGGTTGCAGGCACTCCACTGGTGGTGGCATGATCCTTGGCAACAGCAGCTGGCCTTTGTCATGCAGCAGTCACCATATCTGTGGCCTGGTGTTGGACCTGCTCATAGGTCCTGTTTCTTTGGACAATCCGATTGACAGCCCACACAAGGTCTGCCTACAATGCTACCCACTGTTCGCAATTGTGCCCACCCCTTGTCATCAAGATGTGATGGTGGTGTCTTAGTCCATCCAGTGCAATGTCAATATCTGCAGAATAGAAAGGTTTGTGTCTCCTGTGGTACATGGTTCCTGAAAGACAACAAGAGTCGAACACATTACAAGACCAGATATGTGGACATCCGCTATGTACACATCCAGCACACCCATAGTGGCCTGCACTATCCACTGCTCTCTCACACATCATGCCCCACAGTCTGACAACACACCACATCTGTGGATATCACCAAGGTAGTAGCAATGCTGGGGTATGTCTCTGTGTGCCATGACAGATTCTGCTGCATGTTCCTACACCCATCACTGCAGTCTACCGTGATGTGTCCTCTATGGGCAAACTCCCACTATGTCATGCAGCCTCTGTCAGACAAATAGCAGTGTGCTATTACAATGTCTATATGGGGACAGTCCAGCAACACCAGTGTGCCACAATGACAGACAGCAATGCAAACCCGCTGTAGTATATGTTCCCTGTAGACATCATACCTCTCAACTATACAGATGTTTGCATAATATCAAGATATTTGCCCTAAAATGTTGGTCACTTTCACACATACTTGCGGATGTCTGACAAATGATTGGCAATTTATTGATGGCTGATGGCAGAAAATGAAGATAGACATCTGAATTTAACACGTCATACCCTTCAGAACACAGTTATGCTACAATAATATATTAGTGTATTCACGTTCTTACTTTCATGAAAAATACTTAAACATTGTTGCTAAGTTTGGGAGTTTGTCCCCCCATTAATTATGGCTTTGTCCTGAGTTCTTGTGGTAGGAGGTCGACAGGAATGTTAGTCATAACTCTCAATCAAACAGGGACAAATGTCAATAGGAACAGGGACTTAGCCAGAGTGCATCAGGGACATTAAGGGACAGTTTTACAATGTTAGAACTATTTATGTGAGACATTGACAGAATGAAAGGAGGTGAATTACAGTACAGTGTTTGATGCTACAGGAGTGTAAACCCTCCCTTATTGTCACTATGTATTATGTACAATCCACTAGCTTTCCTACAACAGCCAACCATTGTAGGTGGTATTGACAGGGACAGAGCTGAGATGTGAGTGAAATCAGCAACTGCTGAGAGGCATGCCTGTAGGTATAGGACAGAGTATCAATGACATGTCATTACAATAGATCTAAGACTGGCTTCGTGCTGTATTCCCTATCCCCCATTCCACCATCCTTCCATCTGCAGCCTGTTATACGGAGATATTTATTACATACCTTGTGGAGTGCAGTACTCCTTTGTTGAATTTTGCTTTCGGTAATCTTTTGATAATACACTCTTTGTGTGTTTTAAGCCTCATAGAGACATGTTCCCCATAACCAGCTGCTTGTCTTTTTAAGGTACTTTTCATTAGCAGGTAGCCTCTGCACCAATCTGTACCTCACATTTGCAGCCAAAACAGCTGAATTGCACCACCATTAGCCAAAGACATGCCAGCACAGTGCAATATATAAGGCCTTCATGTAGGCCTTAGCCCCTTTTTTAGTTTTTGAGATAGAAATTACTGCAGTGTGGAGACTATAGCATAGCAGAAGGTAGGTACAAACATTGTCCACTGTAGATATTTATAAAGTATATCCACAGTTTCACCTCATATGTGTTCTCTGTGTCCCATGACATTGTGGTCACCTGGCAGTGCACTGACAATCATTGTGGGCTGAGGTCAGTAAGGGAGGAGACACGTGTGTGTCACACATCATACCCATCACACTATACTGCAACAGCTGTTATTCTATCAATGTATCACCTTTGTAGGGGCAAACTGTTAAACATGTCTCTATCTCTGCCCCCCCCCATTAAGTATGGCTGTGTGCGGATCCCTTGTTCTAGGGGGTTGGGAGGTATGGTAGATCTGTAGCAGCTACCTTTCTGTAGAGCTGTGTAAGCTACAGGCTTCAGCTACTGCTGCAGCCTACAACACATAGGGGGAGGGTGAACACTTGCTGGAAAGCAAGCTGTCCATGTAACTGTGGCAGGCCTGTCATTACAGCAGAGCCAGGGTAAGGGTATTCTATACAGTCCAGTCGGGGCATGTGCTTACGCATGTGCATCTGTTATGCAACAGTGTGAATAAAAGAGTAGTAGGTGACATATAGTTAGGCTATATGGATATGTGCATTGTGTCTCTGCCTGCTGGCCTTTGTCTTGCAACACTGGGTAACAATTAAGTAGCAGTATCCTGTGGGGAGTAAGCCCGCATGACTCAGTCATTACTTGCTGTCTTCACAATAACGTAATTGATTTGTGACACAAGACTGGAGTCGAACCCAGGACTGTATGTGGCAAAATGTACTGCATGCAAGGCATTTAACAGACTGAGGTACTGAGACATTGCAAAAGCATGTGTATTTGCAAGATATATGTGAACATATGCAGACTGTGAGAAACATTCCTACATCCATGAGCATGTGAGTGGCTTTATATGGTAGTATTTCTGCACCAGAGTCCTAGTTGTGCATGTACTTTGCCATTGCTGCCTTAGCAGGTGTCGTTGCACAATGTCATGAATTTGCTGATGAAAGACCACATATACCTCCTATCACAGGCCTCACTTACATCCACTAGTATGTCTTTCCTATTATTTATTATTGCACCAGAGTTCAGGGTACACTCCCAGTTTTCACATTAGATTTTTTTATCTCAGTTACATGCTTAATGACTGTAAATAGCAATCAGTATATTTTGCTGGAAACACCTGTTTAACTTAAAGCCTGTGTAGCATGGTGGGTTAATGCAGTGTGCTAAAGTTATAAGAGGCCTGGGTCTGACACTGGGCAGAGATATTTATTTTCTGCATGTGAGTAACAATGTGAACTATTCCTGCACTAATGCACTTACTCAGTGATTCATGACTTCATCAGTTCTATCGCACTAGACCAGCTCGTCTCATCCCCCACAAGGGGAGATAACATTCTGGACTTGGTTCTCACCAACATGAGTGACTGCTGCACCACTTCCATAGTATGTTCTTCCCTGGTGACATCAGATCATTGGACTGTCTCGTTCAAAGTTTCTATCTCACCCCCCCCCCCCAGCTGTAATCAAGCTAAAAAACGTCTCTAAAGCTGACTACAACCTTCTAAGGGAAGGTATCTGTAGCTTCACACCACTATCACCCTCAGAGGATGAAGACAACTATGCTGAGCAGTACGCCAATGCAGTAGGCAACTACCTGTACACCTGCATGCACTTGGCCATACCCAGCACAACTAAAACCAGCTCCTCAAGGAAACACAAACCTGTTTGCTGGACATCCTCTATCAACGGGCTTTACACTAAAGGGAAGAAACTGTTGTCCAAGGGTAAAAAGGAACAAATTCCAAATTGGAAAAACTCCCTCCTTAGCCTCAAAAAAAAAATTAGATCACTAGTGAAAACCTCCAAAACCAATTATGAATCGAAACTAGCCTCTGAAACAAAGAGAAACCAGAAAGCCTTCTTCAATTACATCAGGAACCTCCATGCCAAAGCCCAGGTTTGTTCCAATTGAGCACTTAATAGCATCACTTACACTGATCCTGCTGACATAGCCAACCTGCTAGCAGATAATTGCAGTGCAAACCTCACCACCTGTCTCGCCAAAAAGGCCCTTTTGACATCCCTGATACTTGTCATGCACCGCACACCTCCATAGATCAAAGGGTAAAGGCCCTATCTAAGGCATAGAACACACCTTCCATGGTACCTGATAGTATCCCAGGCTGTATTCTGCACCATCTCCAGCAAGAACTGGCTTCGCCATTGAGTACCCTATTTAACCAAAGCCTAAGTACAGGCTTCATTCCAGCAGAGTAGAGAACTTCATGTAATCCCCTTGCACAAAGGTGGTGCCACTACTGACCCCAAAAACTATTGTCCCATTAGCCTGACAAGTCTGATCTGTAAAGCCAAGGAGCGTATTATTATGGATCTCATAAAGAAGGATATAGGCAATCTCCAAGCACTTGACCCCACCCAGTCCAGATTCATCAAGGGCAGATCTAGCTTGTTGAACCTGGTTGACTTCTTTGAGACTGTCACCAAGACCTTGTATGAGGGAAAGTCAGTACATACAGCTTACCTTGACATGGCCAAGGCCTTTGACACAATGCCCCACTTGGGCATCATAAAAAAAAGCTAACAACTTGGCGTAAATCTCTATTTCATCCGATGGGTGGCCAACTGACTCACCAACAGAACCCTCAAGGTCAAAATAAGCATTACCACCTCCGATAGCAGACTTATCACTAGTGCAGTTCCCCAGGGATCTGTCCTTGGACCCCTACTGTTTGGCATCTCCTTCTCAGAGATCCAGGCAAAGACAAAAGGCCTGTGCCTGACCATGTTTGCAGATGACTGCAAGTTGGGTGTTGTCATTAACTCCCCAAATGATGTTAACATACTGCAAGAGAGTCTCACAGCAAGTAGTGACTGGTGCCAAAGTCATGGCCTCAAGCTAAATGCAAAAAAAGTATCATCATACTATTTGGCAGAAACATAGACCCTACTGGTTACCACATCAATGACAACCCCCATAAGCACAAAACCTGTGGTGAGAGACCTCAGTACTCAAGTTGATAACAATCTCACATTCGACCATGATGTAGCGGCAGTGGTCAGAAAAGCCTTTTACTTGGTTCATCTCAATAGTAAAGGGATTATATCCAGAAAAAAGGAGGCTATTACATCTGTATACTCTTCCCTCATTAGACAAATAATTGTGTATAATGCCTTGTTTAGTATGTACATCTCCAAATATTTGCACCAACTGGAAAGGCCACAGAAATACCTCACAAAGAGAATCCATGGCCTCCGACACCTGTCCTATGCAGACAAGCTCAAATCACTATCACTCTACTTGGTATTGTACAGATTGGTCAGAGGTGATCTGTGTCTCACCTACAAGGCAATATCATACCTGCCCTACTAGATATGCTACATGTCCATAAGTCTAACTCATTTCGCATTACCACATTGAAAGGCCTGAATCTAATATGCAACAGCAACAAAACCTGCTGGAGAGACAGGTTTGTCTCCCAGAGTCTGCCCTGTCTCTGGAATAGACTTCCCATACAAGTCAAACAGAGTACCTCACTGATCGTCTTCAAGTGAAATCTTGATGAGTGGATGGGAAACCACCCATTTTTCCCAGGTATTCCATCTATGTCCCTCATTGATAGAGGTGAGAAGTGTTGACTGAGATTTCTTTTTGGGGATAAACTCTTGGCTAGGCTTGTAAGTGCCCCAGGGGCATTATCCTAGTAACATCATATGATCTTATGTAATAAACACATATGGTCATTAAAGCTCGTTAAATCTCATTTAAGCTGAGCTAAGCAAAGAACTGCTGTGCTCTGTGCATCTCTGCTCAAATCTACGCTAAAAAATATAAAGAAAAGAACAAAGGGGGTGATTGGAAAGTGGTGAAATTGTTTTTCCCCATGCTTACCCCAATGTGATAGGCAGGTAGGGATGTGCAGGATGGGTGTAGGAAAGAACCATAGCTATCAATTTCTTGTACAGCAACAGCTGTCCATTTTGACAGTTTTGTAGATGAATTTAGACTCTCAAAACTCAGAGAGGGGGTGAGGACAACATAAAAGTGTTGTCAAGCCAATTGGACCAAAATAGTTGTGTCCAGTAGACATGTGTGCAAAATGGAGAGCTATGTATGGGGAGATATTTTTTTTGTGAGAGAGGTGCCCATTTTCTTTTTTTAAGGAAAGAGTAGAATATTGGGGAAAGGGCATAGGTATGTGTGGGGAGGTAAGTTGGGTAGGAGAGGATGGGATATTAGACAGACAAGATAGAGAAGACAGCAGACAGGGGTGGTGTGTGACACATGAGGGGTAAACACCTTGGATGGAGAGGGTATTGTGGAATCAGAGTTGCATGTGCCTCCAGATGGTAGCAGCATGTCTGACATCCCCACACATGGGCAGTTCACACTGCTCCTTCACTACCCCAAAGGTGGCTGTTCTGGAGGCTGGGTGCCAGGGTGAGTCTGCCCCACCAGGTTGGCCAGTGTATACAAGAAAAAGAAAAATAATGTGGTTCCACACAGCAGTGAAAATCAATATGTCCTTTATTGTAGTAAGGTAAACGCTTTCTCGGAATAACATCTGCTTCACCAGACCAACAAAGATAGAACAACAGTTACATTTTTAAACATTAAAACATCCAATCAAAAATCAGAAAAAATGTGCATCACAGCTAAAAGCCATGTGATAAAATACATCTGTAGAATATATAGATCTTTAAAAAAATAAATAAAAGCAGATTAAATGAACAATATGGAACTGGAAAATATGAAGGTCTCTCCAAACACCATTATATTGGGTGACTTCAACTACCCAAACATAGACTGGGAGCATTACTCTAGCTCCAACACCCTAGCCCAAAGGTTCCTAGAATTTATAAACTCAAATGCTATGGAACAACTTGTTACCACTCCCACAAGAGGGGAAAACATACTGGACGTGATCATCACCAACATGGGGACTCTATGCTCCAGACCAGAAGTGTATCCCTCACCGGTAAGATCAGACCATAAACTAATCTCACTGGATATTCACATCCCGACCCCACCCCCTGCCCAGAAAACCACAGTGAAAAACTTCTCTAAAGCAAATTTCACACTCCTCAAAACTGAGGTGGAATCCTTCAAAGCCCCCGGGCCTGTGGAAAATAAGGCCCAGACTGCAGAATCCTTTATAAACACATTCTATGAACACCTTCAGGAATGCATGGATCATGCAATCCCAAATAAAACCAAGACCCAATCCTCCAAAGGCAGATGTCCTGTCTGGTGGACCCCAGCCATAAACAAACTATACAATAGAAGGAGGAAGCTACTAAATGATAGAGCAAAATCCCAAAAAGGGAAGGCATCACTGATCAGTATTAGCAAAAACTACGGGCACACATAAAATTGTCTAAGGCCAGCTTCAAGAGAAAATTGCACAGGACACTAAGGATAATCACAAGGCTTTCTTTAGTTATGTTAGGAACCTGGGTGGTAATTCCCAGATATGCTCAGAATTAGTCCAAAATGACAAAAATACACGAACCCACAGACATTGCAAACATCCTAGCTGACAGGTTCAGTGCAAACTTCTCCCCTCCCCACCAAAAGGGCAAATATCTATCCCAGCAGAGTGCTGCCCCTGACATCTCAGATGCTCAGGTAAGAGCCGCCCTCTCCAAAGCAAAAACACAGCATCAATGGGACCAGACGGTGTCCCAGGCTGCGTCCTACATGAACTCCAAGAAGAGCTAAACCCAAACATAAAACTACTGTTCAATCTCAGCCTTACTACAGGATATGTGCCCAAAGAGTGGCGTGCAGCAACAGTGGTCCCTCTCCATAAAGGTGGTGCCTCAACGGATCCTGGAAACTATCGCCCCATAAGCCTGACTAGCTTGGTCTGCAAAGCTATGGAAAGGATCATCATGGACCTCATAAATAAAGATATTGGGGACCTACAAACACTGGATCCTACCAAGTTCGGCTTTGTTAAGGGCAGATCCTGCCTCTTAAACCTGGTTGATTTCTTTGAAACAGTCACCAAGGCCATTGACGAGGGGAAGGTGGTCCACACAGCCTACCTGGACCTCGCAAAAGCCTTCGATACAATACCCCACTCGGGCATTATAGATAAGCTCACCAGCTTAAATATAAACCCCTATGTCACTAGATGGATTGCAAACTGGCTCAAAGACAGAACCCACATGGTTAGAATTTCTGGAGCCATGTCAGACTCCAAACCAGTCACAAGTGGTGTCCCACAAGGCTCAGTCCTGGGACCTCTCTTGTTCAGTATATATTTCTCGGAGGTACAGGCCAACATGGAAGGACTGTGGCTGACCAAGTTCGCAGATGACTGCAAACTGGGCACCATAATCGACTCTCCAGCCGACACAAGCATCCTCCAAAAGGGCCTCATAGAAACAGACAACTGGTGCCAGAGCCATGGCCTCTAGCTAAATGCCAAAAAGTGTATAGTCATCCCCTTTGGCAAAAACAAAGTGCCCACAAATTACCACATAGGTGGTAATCCATTAAGTACAGAAGAAGTAATTAGGGACCTGGGGACCCAAGTTGATAGCAATCTCTCATTTGACAACCACGTGGCCAAAGTGGTTAGAAAAACATTTTATATAGCCCACCTAATCATGAAGGGATTCACATCTAGATCAGGGGACGTCATCGTGCCTCTTTACTCATCCCTCATCAGGCCCATAATTGAGTACAATGCCCCTTTTGGGATGTACCTTACCAGACACCTGCAGCAACTGGAAAGACCCCAAAAGTACCTCACCAAGAGGATCAAAGGGCTGAAACAGATGCCATATGCTGCCCGGTTAAAGAAACTCCAGCTCTACTCAGTGGCATACCGCCTGTTCAGAGGCGATCTGTGCCTGACGTATAAAGCCATGTCCAACCCGGAATTAATGAACATGCTGCACCTCAGAAAATCCAAATCCCATCGAGCTACACGCTCAAGAGACTTGAACCTCAGCACTGAAATAAATAGGACATGCTGGAGGGACAGATTCATAACCCAGAGGCTCCCTTCACTCTGGAATAAAATCCCAGTCCAGGTTAGGCAGAGTCCCTCATTGACTATCTTCAAGAGGAATCTTGATGAGTGGATGGGAGATCGTAGGTTTACCCCGGGTATCACTTCTGTGTCACTGTTAGACAGAGGCACAGTATACTAACCTCGAAAAAGGGCATAGCAAAATAAATTTAAAATGGGTGGCGAAAGCCAAACACATTCTGGCTAGGCTTATAAATGCCCTAGGGCAGATAGCCTAGTATGAACCTATGAACCTATGAACCTATGAACAATATATACTTAAAAAAGTAACAAATACAATAGTGAAAAATAATAAAAGATGGACTATTGAAATATATATGATAAAATATTAGAAGAGAGATCAATGCTTTAATGACCGTGCTTTAAGGAAGGGTTGCAGGGAAACTCTGTTGTTTAAACCAGGAGGTTTGTCAGCTTGAAAGCACAAAATCCATTTCTGATCACTAGATTATGTTCTATTATTTATGTCACTTCCTCTCTTGGTACTATGTAGAATCTCTAGTAACATAAAGATAAATTTATGTTCTTTACCCTCTTTAGCTACATGTAATGATAATGTGCTGGTTTCTTTAACATTCCTGATATCCCTAAGGTGTTCAAGTATTCTATCCTTAAACACCCTGTCTGTTTTACCTATGTAAAATGAGAAGCAGGTTATACAATAGCAAAAATAGACAACATTTTTTGTTCGACAATCTGCATAACGAACAGTATCTATCTTAAAACCCAAAGTGGGATGTGCAAAATGATTACCAATGTGTATATGTGTACAGGCCATAAAATTCCTACACTTATATGTACCAAGTCTATCAGATATTATAGTCGGTTTAGTATTAAAGGATCGATAACAGAGCTGGCTCTTAAGTGATCGATTATTTCTAAAAGCAAAATCTGGCTGTGTGCCAATGACCCCATTCAACTCATGTACAGTGGATAGAATATCCCTGTTCTTTTTAATAATGTCACATGCTACATGCACATTACTGGCAAAGGTCAATGGCATCCTTCATTTATTCCTAGAAGTATCAGTGGAAGCTTCATTTGAGAAAGTATTGTCAGTATTATCTCTGTTGTTAATACTAGTGGGGGGGGGGTATGGCTGGCACTTACCTGACCTATGCCGCCATCCTTCTACTATTTGAGAATCAATAAGTTTACTGCTATAGCCTCTTTCTAAAAATTCTTGTTTAAGTGGTTGTAATGCAACAATGAGACTATCATCGTCATTAAAAAGTCTCATAGTTCGAAATATCTGTCCTTTCAACACATTAAATTTCGTATGATTCGGATGCATACTGCCATAGTGTAGAACATTATTCTTTCTAACAGTTTTCTTATACAAAGTAGTAGACACAGTGGATAAATTACTTTTAGTAACCTTAACATCCAAAAACTCTACTTCTTTATCAGAATATTCATAGGTAAAACTCAAGAAAATATTTAGCTGATTTAAGTATAAAAGAAATTCTTATAGCCGCTGCTCTGAGTCATGCCACAACAAAAAAAATATCATCCACAAAACGTTTATACCATTTGATGTTAACCTGGTATTCATTATTCGAAAGTACATGTTTAGCTTCCCAATTAGCTAGGGATAGGTTGGCATAGCTATTAGCACAAGCTGAAAATGAAATGGATCGTTTGGACATTCCACATTTATTGCACTACAGACTTTATTGTATAAACTTTATTGCAGTACAGCTCTAAGTCCACATTCATTGTAATACAAACATACCTTATTGCAGTTAATGCTTTACTCTTTCTTGCTTATTTGACTATAGCTAACATAATATTCTGTACTCACCACACTCACAGCACAACCTGGCCAAGCACCCAGCATGTGCCTCAATATTGAAAGCTCTCTCCTCTGTAGCTGTTGGGAGAGAAGCACACCATTATGCATACCAGTTTAGCAGACATTCAGTTTAGATATTGGTCAAACCGAGGTAAAATTACTCACAGACTTGTGGGGCATTCCCTGTCCAAGCTTCTTGGACCCAGGTGTCTACGAGATCCCCCTTTCGACATTTCAGGTCATCATGGTGATGACGACACTGCTCACCTGTGTGGAGGATACCAGTAACACTGGTGAGTTCCCTTGCCAGCTGCCCCCAGGCCTCTGCTTTGCACTCCCAGCTCTGAAAACCTCCCTGCAGCAGCCGGTCATCATGTTTTTTACTAGGAGTCCAATCATGACCCTGAACTCCAGAATGCCCCAACGCTGTGCTCAGAAGTACTCTCCCTCACCAATGCCTGCCCTAGTACCCTTCAAAAACAGTACTCCAACAGATTTAACTGTATTCCCAGTTATTGGGCTTAATATAGCCTGTTTTCCCACCCTTACACGCCATTGGGCAACATTTAAAAAAGCACCACATTGCTTAGCACCGCACAAACCAGCTCAGCCAAGCATTGCGAAAACTCACAGCATCCTATGTTTAGCAGTGATTAGCAGTGTGCAAACCAGGCAAGCACAGCCAAGCAGTGCATAAACATTTTCAGCCATTATTGTGTTTATGTGGTGCTTAGCAGGTCTTAGCAGAGCTTAGCTGAGTGCAACAGGCCAGAATTTAAAAATAATTGGCATTATTTGTATTTCAAAAATAAATGCTTATTTTCCCCTTTCATGTATTCAAAATCTGTGCCTACTGCACATGGGGCCACAACTCTACCCATTTAGTTACATGGGCATGTGGAATTCTGCTATACCTTTATATATACCTTTGAGCTACTTATAAGAACTGCTGAGCACTGTGCCGTGCTGCACAAAGCTGCTCAGCTATGCTCAAATATGACATTTAAGTAAATATTTAAATGCATCCATTTTCTATTTTTAGATTTCTGGCAGGCGTCTCTGCGCCTCTTATTATTGCTGTGCTCTGTGCCACTCTGTGCAAACATGCTTTTTAAAATAAAAATAAAAATAAAAATTACATTGATATAATACAATTGGACAGTGCAGGGAGTGTCTTACTCATCTGCAGACAAAGTTAGCACCATGCTCCCTACATTAATTCAATAATCATATTCCATGGCTTTTCCTCGGCAACACACCATGATTAATATGCATGGAATGCTGCCAAGGGGGAACCATGTACACGGACATGGTAGCATTCCTTCTAGGCTCTATACCATGCCTACTAGGATTTTATTAAATCTTGGGGCATGTGTTGCCTTGCAGTATCTAAAAATTATTACAAAGCTACTAAGTTGCACATAGGTTTATAGGTTCCTAGGTGTTTTCTAGGCTGATGACCTCAAGGGCCTTTTTAAGCTTAGCCATGCATTCCAAATCTCTGACAGGTTTTGGCACTCTTGACAAGTGTAAGCAAAGGACTGGGGAAATGAAACACTTACAAGCTGGGGCCTGGAAGATGAACCATCTACAGGCTGTCTGTTTCCATTAGAGACATAAGTGCCAAACCAGGAAAGAAAGTTCTGTTCTCCATCCAACTTACCAAGTTACACTTGAATTGCATTATAAAGGAACTCTGCTTTATATGGATGGGGAGCCTGTTCCAGAGAAGGGTGCATACCTGTCTCTCCAGCAGGTCCTGTTTATATCACAGGCAAGGTTGCAGTCTTTAGAACAGGTAATTCTGGTGCCATTTGATTTTCAGATATGCAAGAGGGCCATCAGAGTTGGGTCTGACAATGCTTTGCATGGCAGGCATAGATCAACCCTCAACAGCTTGCAGGAGACAGAATACAGGTATAAGACTTTGAAGTTGTCTGCACAGGACATGTTACTTATGCCCTGTATTCTTTTAGTGAGGAACCTCTGTAGATATTCTAGTTGTTGGATATGCCTGATTAGGTACATACCAAAGGAGGCATTGTACTCAGTGATAGATCTGATGAATGCCAAATACAGTGGAACAATGACTTCCTTGGATCTAGATTCCATACCTTTGTTTATAAGTTGCACAACATAGAATGAGTTCCTCACTACTGTAAACACATGATGGTCAAAGGCTAGACTACTGTCTATCTGATTTCCTAAGTCCCTGACTACTGAGTCAGCTCTTAGGGGTTTGTTGTCAATATGATAGTTAGCAGGGGGTGGATGATTTCCTGAAGGTTACTATTATGCATTTCTTGCCATTTAATTTTAGTCCATGGCTTTGACACTAGTTATTTCTGTCAGCCCTTCTTGGAGAACATTTGTGTTAGTGGGGGATTTATTGACAGGTCTTAATTTGTGATTATCTGCAAATTTAGTCATGCAGAGGCCAGTGACATTGGCCTTGGCTTCAGAGAAGTAAATGCCAAAAAGAAGCAGTCCCAGGACTGATCCCTGAGGGACTCCACTTGTGACTGGCCTTTTTATAGAGGTGGACTCTGCAATTCTGACTTTCTGGGTCCTGTATGTGAGCCAACTGACTATCCACTGGATGATGTAAGGGTTTATAACTAACCTACTGAACTTGTCAACAATGCCTAATTGGGGTATTGTGTCAAATGAGCTCATGGTAGACAGCGTGAATAATTTTACTCTCATCCATTGCTTTGGTGACCTTCTCAAAGAAGTCCACCAGGTTGAGTAGGCTTGATCTGCCCTTGACAAAGCCAAATTGGGTTGGGCCCACTGTCTGGAAGTTTCCTATGCCATTATAGATCATTTCCATAATAATTCTTTCTATGGCTTTGCATATGAAGGTAGCGAGACTTATGATTCTGTAGTTTCCAGGGACTATATACGGCCCACCTCTGTGCCAAGGGATTACTGTTGCTGTTCTCTATTCATGAGGCACAAAGCCTGTTTGTAGGCTACAGTTAAATAGCAATTACAGAGGGCCTGATAGGCCATGTTTCATGCTATTTAGGACTGATTCTGGGATACTGTTTGGGGGCCCATTGCTGCAGTGCTTTTGGCCTTGGAGTGATCATTAAGGAACTATTCCATAGTGATAGCAGGGGAGATATATTTGATGGTATTTTCTGAGGGAAGGTTGAAGAGAAGTGATTGGTAAAGTTGGAACTGACATTGCCAGCCAGTAGGTTTGCTATATCTTCTTGTTATGTGGCTCCATTAACAATGAGCTCTGCACACAACTGTGCATTGCCTTTGAGGTTGTGGACAAAGCTAAATAATGCCTTGT
Organism: Protopterus annectens; assembly: GCF_019279795.1. NCBI lineage: Eukaryota > Metazoa > Chordata > Ceratodontiformes > Protopteridae > Protopterus > Protopterus annectens. Next base: position 1,029,138,546 of record NC_056726.1, on the reverse strand, counting down.
GGTTCTCCTTGGCCCAGGTGGCCAAATTTACTTCACATTTGGCATCTGTAGACTTTAGTTGTCCTCTGAGTTGTTTGTTTAATTTGATGTGAGTGTTTTTATCCTGCTGGGTGCTGCATGCACCTTCTCATTTTTACCATGATTTCCTTTCTTCTGTTATACAGTGTACTGATGTGATTCCACCAGGGTGGCTTGTTTTTTGAGTTAGTTCTGTTCTTTTTGCTGGTGAGTACAGCTCTCTCTACATATCTATTAATATAGATCAACTACTGTTTCTATATGTCTCAATGAATCCCAGGGTCCAAAAATTCAAGTCTGTTAAGAGGAAAATAGCATTCCTTAGTGTAAAAGTTGCTTCCTCATATGTTTTAATCCAAATGAAATGTATTAGTGTGTGACAACATTTCATACACAAAAGGTTAGCTTCCCTCATATAAGAACTCCAGCACTTCCTCTCCCCTTTCAAGGTTCCTTGCTCGGTATAGGGATAAGATGCTAAAAGTTATTTTTTAAATGTGTAAAATAAACTACATTCAAGAAATGCTTTTTTTCTATAACCTATTTAATTTACTCTTTCCCATAGCTTTTGATCAATGTCTATTTGCAGTAATATTTATTTATTTATTATTTATTTATTCACGTTTGATGACTGGGAAAATCCGACTGAGTCAGAAACCTATTTTTAGTGGAGGCCTGAGGAGAAAAGCTCCAGCGGTTACAATAAAACATAGAAAGTAGTTAAATATATATATAATCAAATTAAAGACAAATCATAAAATTATACATAGTTATAGGATGCTCATTAGGTGGTAGAGAAAGCACGATAATTATTTACATTAGAATATTTTTGTTGACCATTTTTGCCTGTATTTTCAAAAATTCCTGGGCTGAAGTTATCAAGCATGCTTTGGATTGTAAATGATAGGCATGGTTTAGTTGCATCTTTTTCCTGCTTACATTCTTTTACCAAAGAAATACTACTTTTCCTATCAATACTTTTCTTTCTAATATCTATTAACTGTAAATATTGCTACCAGGGTAACCCGATAGGACTTGACTTCTGCTGACATTCTGCAAATGAGAGAGGTTAGGTCTTCCCGAGAAAAGAGGTCCATGGAAAAAAATTATACCTCATGCTATCCATTTCTCCCAGTATACAGGAGTATTCCTTACCATAATATTGGAATTGGTTCATATTGCTATACCTCATGCTATCCATTTCTCCCAGTATACAAGAGTATTCCTTACCATAATCTTGGGATTGGTTCATATTGTGTCCTATCTGGTCATTGAAAGGCCCATTAAAAGATTTCAAAACTTTCTACACTCCTTTACCCCAGGATTACTGTGCTGAGCATCTATTAGCAAGCCCTCTAGTATAGCATGCATTCTACCCTGTACAAAGTGAACTATATCATAATGGCATGTCTGCCTAGGTTGGGAATCATAAAACATTCCTGCTTAGCCATCAATTTATTTCTATCCATTCATGAATGCTTATTATCCCATGTGAAAATCATAATCAGTTTGAAGTTTTCTTGTGTGCATGGAGTTGTCCAGTGATTGCAATCTGTCTGGCCAATAATAAGAATTCTGGAAGAAGCACTATATGTACCACTGAAATTTTAGACAAAAATGAGAGCTTTAATTCAGACAACATTTTAAGTTTATCTTGACATATTTGTCAACTAGAATCCTTTGCCCTATAACAAGAGCTGAGTGGACTAGTGGGTCTGTAGTTGACAGGTGCATGGGTTTGAGACTTGGCAGGGGTGATTATTCTTGGCTAGGCTCATAAGGGCCTCAGGGCCAATACCCTAGTAACTTCCTATGATCCTAAGAATTCCCCCAGTATATGCACATTTGATTTAGATATAAAGACTCTTTGTCTCTACTGCCAAGGCAAAAAGGAGGAGAGATAGAATTCAGTCTTGCTTCATTCCTCTATGTAGCTCACATGTATTACAGGGCATCCTGTTTGTTTTCACCCCAGCTAAAGGATGCTTGTAAAGAAGCTGACACCATTCTAAAATATTTCATTTTATCCCAAAAACTTATAATATCATCAAGAGGAAATCCCTGTATAATGAGTCAAATGTTTGTTGTTGTTGTTGTTGTTGTACGTCTTTCGGCTTTTCCTGGTAAGGGGTCGCCATAGTGGAACTCTGGTCTGCTAATGATTGCCAGTTGTTTTTTATCGTGTCAAGTTGTCAGCCCGATGCCCAACCTTCAACGAAGGCACGCCCATTCATCGCATGTCTTTCAAACGCCCACTCAACCGCGGGGAGTGTATAATGAGTTAAATACTTTGTTAAAATTGATGAACAAAGCAGCCCTGGGTTCATTGAAAAGATGACTAACCCTTTGTGTATTGTAGAAAAATCATAATATATCCCAGATTCTTTGTTATTTTGGTTTGAAACCTTCCTGGATACCTATTTCTAGCTGTTGCATAAGTAACTTAGCTAGAATTTTGGTTTCAACTACCATTAAAGAAATTGGTTAGTATTTGTGTGGGAATCCATGGTCTTTTCCCTCGTTAAGCAGGCATTACAAACATTAAATAATATAGGTGGTATTTGTTTAGGCAGAATTTTATAATACACTCTGTTTTTAGTTCTTTGATCACAATTGTGACATTATGAGGTATTGCCAGCTGCACCAGAAGAAGTGAGACAGTGCATGTGTGGCATATGGCAGCATGGCTGGCTGAAGTTTTGTAAATAATCTTATGTCATCTATCTGTCACATTGAGTTGTACAGATGCTTATAGTAAAAATGTATTTGTAAAAAATGCTTGTTTTAAAAATGCATTTATAAAAGTTGTTCACGTTAAAAATGCTGCAACGGAATCTTAACAGAGTTCTGAATGTGAATTGTACTAGAGTCAGGTGACCAGATGTGATGTCATTCTATAACCAGCTAAAGGATGGAACTCTGGCAACAGTTTTTTCTTTTTGTTTTCCTTTGGAATCTGATATAAAAGATCTATGTCAATCAACTCAGCTGAGTAGTTAATTGTCAGATGTCCTGTTGTTAGCTGTACAGTTCAGTTAGTGTGTGTAGTATCTCATCTTGCTTAGTGGAAGTAAGCATCACAGCAGTACATCTTGCCTTGCAATATTAAATGAGTTAACTAGGGACCGTTTCTCTTTCATTCAGTTAGGAAAAATACTGGGAGATTAGTTTAGTATTATTTTATTTTCTGCATCTGTGAGATTCTCTCCAACTGTGTTATTTTCATATTTCCTGTGACTGAAAACTCTGATGCGTATTGTAACTATAACTCAAATGGTGTAGTGGTGCATTTCTCTGATTATTGTGTACAGGGCCCTGGGTTCAAGACTTGCCAGGGCTGATTATTTTTTCCTATATGGACAGACTCAAAAAACTCCAACTATTCTCTGTCTCATATCACCTACTTAGAGGTGATCTCTGCTTGACTTACAAAGCCATGTCTGACCCAGCTCTGCTAGAAATGCTACATCTAAAGAAATCCCAGTCCCTCCTCAGCCTCATTATCACAATCAACACAACATGCTGGATGGACAGGTTCATAACCCAGAAACTGCCCATGCTATGGAATAAACTTCCCATACGTGTCAATCAGAGCACCTCAGTGGCCCTGTTCAAGAAAAATCTTGAGGAGTGGATGGGAAATAGAAAATTCATCCCGGGGATCACTCCAGTGGCTCTACTCGATAGAGGCACTGGGAACTAAGGTCGGGTGGCATGATGCCAGGGTAATTCTATGGGCTAGGCTTGTAAAGGCTACAGGGCCATTAGCCTAGTACACACCTATGAACCTACAAACCTGAGTATTCTCCTTTTTTCTATTTTATTATCCATTATTAAATAGTTTTACACCTTTTCATTATGGCTAGCGTTTTAGTGAATACTTTTAACAACTCAATAATAGTTGTGCTTATTTTACTGACACTGTGGCCACTCCAATAAACTTTTCTGCTTCAGTCACACTCTACCATTTGTATCAGTAATAATTTGACACAGTATAATTGGTTACCCTTTGTAAGAGCCTTAGAGTATCTGGCTGGTGGCAACAATCAAACTTGTTGCTGGAGAAAGGGGACACAGTTGGTGAATCTGTGTCAGCCTTTCCCAGGTGTGTGTGTGTGTGTGTGTGTGTGTGTGTGTGTGTGTGTGTGTGTGTGTGTGTGTGTGTGTGTGTGTGTGTGTGTGTGTGTGTGTGTGTGTGTGTGTGTGTGTGTGTGTGTGTGTGTGTGTGTGTGTGTGTGTGTGTGTGTGTGTGTGTGTGTGTGTGTGTGTGAAAAAAATCAGATATTCAAGTGTATGTGTGTGTGTGTGTCAGATACTTGGAACTGGGACACAGTGTTCCAAGATAGGTCTTGTTTGGGATCTGGAGAGACAGAGAGTCCACTCTCAGTGGAACATGTTCCCTGTATGCTCTTGGGAGAAATTGTGTTTGATTCAGAGAGCTGAATTTGAAATACTATATAAATCTATTCCTGTTTTAGTGACTGCCTTTCACCGGTGTCAGTGGTGAGGATTGAGGCTCCTTGATTACTGGCTCTGGGCAAAGAGGGGCACGTCACAATCATCAACCACTTTTTCTCATTTTCAACATGGGGTCAGGGTGTCATGTCATCTGTTGCCATCTTGATCCAGTGCCACTCTCCTACCTTATTCAGCACTCATGCCTGACTGCCACAGGTCTCCTCTCATGCAATGCATACACATCTTTGGTGGAAGCCCTTGTTTCCTCTTACCTTCTTCCTCTCTGTCTTTTTAGCTCTGTCATGCCTTGTTTAATCTCTGTTAAAGTAATTGGTCTATTTACAATGTTAAGTTGCTCTTGGGATATTTTTGGCCACATAACTATCTCAAAGAAACTTCACAATTATTGTTCTGACTCCTGCATGCGTCCTGTACATAATTGTTGATATGATCTCGCCATTCTGATATTTACATCCTGATATGAAAATAAGATACTGCCATTATTGTCCCATAGAGCCAAAATATTATTTATTTATTTATTTATTTATTTAAATTTGTTGACCGGGAGTGTCCGACTGGACGTAGGTCCATTTTCAGCGGAGGCCCGGGGAGAAAAGCTCCACAGTTAAAATAAACAGACAGTATATACATTAGATTACATAGTGAATAACAATTTACATAGCAATTACTTACAACATATTTACATATGAAGAACATAGTACATCAGTAGGCAACCAGAATCTTTATCTGTAAAGTGCATACCAGACATTAACAAATGTTACAAGAAGAAGTCTGTGCTGTATAATAAGTACTGGCTTATGAGCATCTGAGCTTGCTATAATCAAGGTAGTTAGTGGAGTGGAAAATTGGTAGTGGTTGGATGGGGTGGATGATATTAGAGTGGTTGTTGCATTATATACTGTTTTACTTCCCTTTAAACCACTGTGCTTATAGTTTGCAAGATAACATTTGCCTCACCATGTAATGCATATTTTAAAGCATTTGTATTTCTGTTTTAAGCCTCTTTACTTCCTTTAATATCCTTTCTCTCATACGACAACTCAACATTGTCTCTAGTGAGATGGGTTAGTTTAACTTCAGTATCCCCGTTTGTTTTATTTACTTTATTTTGACATTTTTTAACCAGGATAAGTCCATCTGGGCAGATGCCCTTTTTCAGCAGAGGCCTGGGGAGAAAAGCTCCAAACTAGGAAGTAAATATGGGAATATAGACAAACAAATTTGATTTATGACATATGAAAGATGAGTAAAAAGACAAATAATAGCAGGACATAAACAATGTACATAGAAGCAAAAGTCATATAAGCAAATAATTATACAGACAGGTATACTGCTTGAGTTAGAAGATAAGGTAAAGGAGTAAGTCAGAATGTGTGAAGGGTAGAAGGGTAAGATGTGAAGGAGGACTGTAGAACAGTGTACGAGGTGGGAGATGAAATAATGAAGGAAGGTGTGAAAGAGGACTGCAGAACAGTGCATGAGGGGGGAGACGGAAGAAAGAAGGAAGGTGTGAAGGAGGACATTAGAACAGTGTACAAGGAGGGAGATGAAAGAAAGAAGGATGTAGCTGGAAGGTTTGGCAGGATTAAGGCAGGAGCAGAGCCATGAGTTCAGAAGTCTTTCTTTTAATGCTTTTTTATTGACTTTGTTTGGTATAGCTCTGATGGTTAAAGGAATTTTATTCCAGGCTGAGGCTATTGTATACCTATAAAGGCCACGGCCTATTGTTCTGTTATGCTTTTAGATTTCCAACAGAAGCTGGTCAGAGCTCTGGAGAGAGCAGCTGGGAGAGTAGTAAGGGATAGGTATGAGATGGCTGGTTAGGACATAAGTTTGTTAATGAGTGAGTGAGTAAGGAGTAGTTCAGAGAGGAGGAGCTGACCATGCAGCTCAAGCCAGTTAAAGAATTCTAGGAAGAGGCAGTGGTGTGAGTAGTAGATTTGATTTGTGGCAATTCTGGTGTTTGTTGTAGCAGAGCTCCACCTTTGTTTTAGGTCAGTTTGTAAGTGGTTTTGATAGGAAAGGTATAGAATAGATTGGAAAAAATGTAAACATTAGCCAGGGACAGTCTAGAATTATTGGTAAGGATTTTATTTGTTCTGTAAAACATACCAAGCTTTTGGTGTTTTCTTTTTTTATGCAGTTTTCAATGTGTAGATTGAATTTGAGCTGATTGTCAATAATTACACCCAGGAGTTTGGTATGAGTCATTGCTTCTATTAAACTGGTATCAAGAGATGTAATAGTGAAGGATAATTTCAGGCAGGAGTGTGATTTTTAGGAGAAATAAAATAAGTTTTGTTATAAAAGTTTTATTATACAAATAGGTTGGGAGGGTGGCTTAATGGCTAAGGTGTTTCCCTTACAAACACAAGGTGCTGGGTTTGAGTCTCACAAGGGATAATTGGCTAGGCTTAAAATGGCTTGCGAGGGCAGTTAGCTTAGTACTACATTATGAACTAAAAGACATTTTGTTTTTTAGGGTTAAACACAAGTTATCAATAAGCCACCTTTCAGTGGAGTTAAATGATTCTTGAGAAATGGTTTAAAGGTGTAGAGGGTTGTCTGATGAGCAGATGATACTGGAGCCATCGGCATATTGTATAATTGAGGACTGGGAGTAATTCTCACAAGGGATAATTGTCTAGGCTTAAAATGGCTTGCAAAGGCAGTTAGCTTAGTACTAAAGTACTAAACTATGAACTAAAAGACGTTTTGTTTTTTTAGGGTTAAACACAAGTTATCAATAAGCCACCTTTCAATGGAGTTAAATGATTCTTGGGAAATGGTTTAAAGGTGTAGAGGGTTGTCTGATGAGCAGATGATAGTGGAGCCATCAGCATATTGTATAAGTGAGGACTGGGAGTAGGATGAGTGAAGACAGTTGGTGAAGATATTAAATAATGTTGATTCAAGAATGGAGCCTTGTGGTACTCCACTTTTAACAGGGAGGAAGTGTGAGAAAGTAGAGAGCCACTTAACAGGCTGTTGTTGATCAGTAAGGTAGCTAGAAAACCAGTTAAGAGTGTAATTAGAGAAACCAAGAGTAGACAGTTTTAGGAGGAGCTTGGGGTGAGAGACTGTGTTGAAGGCTTAGGAGAGGTCCAAAAAATAGGCAGGATACCAGGTTATTATTTTCTGTCTTTAATTCTAGTGTGGGTAAAAGAGATTATGGCAGTAGTTGTGCTGTGATTAGGACAAAAACATTTTGGGTTGGAAAGAGTAGATTTTATCTTTAAAAATGTTGAAGAAGTTGCTTATGTATGCATTTTTCAAGTATTTTTGAGATGAGGGATAGAATTTCTATAGGTCTAAAGTTTGTGAGTTCAGTGGAATGTCCTCTTTTGTGTAGTGGGATGATAAAAAGTTGTTTCCAGATAAAAGGTACTATAGATCTTTGATAGATTGGTTTAAAAGGATGGAGATTGGGTAGACTACTGCATTAGCTCCAAGTTTAAGGAAGACTGCTGTAGCTTGTCTACTGAGGGAGAACATGGTTTTAGCTTGGTGGATGAATATTTAATATAGGTGGTGGGGACAGGTTTGAGGGAAAAAAGAGGTACTTTATCAGGGCTGTGGGGGGAAGTGTAGGGTTGAGACTTGTGCATTTTGTGTAAGATTGGTTATGGAGTCAATAAAGTATTGAGTTTAGTATAGTGGTAGTTTCAAACAGAGAATTATTTGGGCATGGGCTTGCTGTGCTGCAGGAATCAGGGTTAAGAATCTTGTTAATGGAGTACAAGAATGTTTTGGATTATTTTTATGGTTTATCTGTGGTTTTTGATACAAGTTGTTTTTTTATTGTCATTGACTTGTTTTTTGGTGATGGTATAAAATTGTCTATAGGTTTGCAGGTGATTGGGGGACTTGAATTTTAACCACTTTTCCATGCACTTTCCCTTGTGTGGATTAGGGCTCGGGTAATGTGAGTAATCTAAGGTGCATGGTGAGATTTCACTCAAATTATCCTTAGGGGAGCTAGGGAATTGAGAACATCCAGGAAAATGTGGTTAAATTTCAGAACAGCATCATCAAGTGGTAGGTTAGGGAGGAAGGACCGATTTATGAAGGTGATTGTGTTATTAAACACATCAGAGTTAAAGCTGGTGAGGTTTTGGCACTTTATGTACTTATGGATTATGGAAGAAGGACCAATTTATGGAGGTGGATGTGTTATTAAATATATCAGAGTTAAAGCTGGTGAGACTGTGGCACTCTGTGTATTTGCGTTGTCTATTATGATGAATAGATAACCTTTGAACACAGGTTGGGAGATGGCCACTAATCGAATCAGGGAATGTTTCACGGTTAGGTTTGGATACTAGAATCCAATCAAGGATTGCACTAGTACTAGTGGATTTGTTGTAGTGGATAAAGGTGGAAATTAGTTGAGTGAAGCCATAAAGATTAATGCTTGAGGTAGGGATGTCAGTGGTCAAGGTTTGCCAGTTGATATTGACATCTCCTAAAATTATTGTTTCATTTCATATATGGTTGGAGAACCAGGAGAGAACATTTTTTAGGATGGGTATATTATGCTTTTTGCGGTTGTTTAGTCTGAAGTTGCTTAGTATAAGTTCAGCAGGGTGAAAGTTAAGGAGTGAGACAGACAGTGGAGAAAAGTTAAGAAGGTTTAAGTATAATATTGCTATGCCACCAGCTGTTTTATGCAACCTATCATAGTGGAAAATATTATAGCCTGGGGGAAGAATTTCAGTATTGGTGATGTGAGGTTTCAGCCAACTTTCAGTAAGAATTACAATGTCTGATAAATAATGAGACTTTGTTGAAAAGGCTATGAATGTTCATTGAGTAGATTGTTAAGCTTTTGGTGGATAGTTTAGAATATGTTTTCGTTGGGGTGTGGTGATTGTGCCATTTATGTGAGAGGTGCTAGGGCCAGGGTTAGGGTGAATATCTCCCCATAAGTATATATTCTTGGGGTACTTTGTAATATAGGAATATTGTTCTTATTGGTAAGGTATCTAAGCATGGCTTTGAGAGAATGAGGCTGGGGGTCAAGTAGTTTGAATTTGTGAATGAGACGTTGTGAGAGATTAAATAGATGAGGAGTTATTAATGAGAAGGTGTGACAGGTTAAATAGCTAATGAGTCCGTTTTTCTTCCAAGGGATCCAACATCATTAGCATCTACTTGTTTTAATTACTAAGGTGTGACAAGTGAAATAGGTAAGGAAAAACCAGGAACTGAAGAAAACCAATGAATGCTGAAGTTGACAAACCGCAAGTTCGTGGAGGTTCTGGGGTGCAGGATAACAGTAAATCCAAATAGCAAAATCTGGTTATAAAATGCAAAAATGTTTATTTGAACAGAATCAGAATCACGTTAAACACTAAAAGCGTTTTTCGTTCCAGCAGGTGCCGGAACTTCATCAGACAACAACTTCCTCTATCACTAGTTCATTTATAGGAATTAGCCGCTGTCAGCAGTTAATTATTTAAAACGCACATAGTCCTTTATTTTTTTAAAAAAGGAACAGATGCATAATAAATGATATTAAAATATATTAAAATACAATGCAATACAAAAGTCCTACATAAGTGCTTTATAAGAAACCAAGTTACAAGGAATGAATGGGTTGTAATAGCCAAAACTTTCCTTTGTCCGGTTGCTTTACAAAAAAACAAATCTTTGTTGTTTATGTGCTTTTACTTTAAAAGTGTGTCTTGCGATGCATATACACACTAATATTGTAGAAAATGTATTAAAAATATATGTATAATAACATACCTATTAAAGTAAGATAAAGTGAATATTATTAACTATATAAAAGATGTCTACATGCCTAGATACCATTTTAACAGTTAATATAACACAATTTATGTATTTGATAAAAATAAGTATAAATATAAATATAACTATCAGTGGTACATATATATAAAATATAACTCAAGCTATGAACTATAAATAACTAACTAATGAAATATGTGTATTAAAATTTATAAACTCCTTTTTCATAATTGTTTGTATTTTCTATTTGATTTTTGTTTGTTTTTTTATTTATTTTTTAGTTGTTTATTATTTAATAAACAATATGTGTTCTTATATATATAACAGTCACCTAAGTAAACTTTTGATTTTAAGGATACATGCAATCGAGCAGAACTCATTCAGGCCTGGGTCACTACAGGCCATTAAAAGTAATTGCCATTTGAGTTCACTTCTCTCAAGTTCAAGTTTTAATAGATTTTCATTAATAAGACCCTGTTCGTCAGTTTTTTCCACAATTTGATTTATAACCATAAATTTGAATGTATGGCCTGAGTTTTTTGTACAATGTCTAGCCAGAGCATTGTCATCTTTGTTTTTCGCAATGGCATAATTATGCTCGTATATCCTATCATGTAATCGTCTATCTGTTTTGCCCACATAGAATGAAGGGCACTTAGTACATTGAGCTAGATAGACTATTGCCCTAGAATTGCAATTGCATGATATTTTAACATGGAAAGTTTCTTTTCTAATGGTAAAATTTTCAGATGTATCTATATATTGGCAGTATTTACAACTCCCACATTTCTTGGTACCTATTCTAGTTTTCTTAATTCTGGGTTTAATTTCCAATAACTTTTTTAAGTTATAACCCCTTCTATATGAGATCGTTGGTCCAAAATTAAAAATGTGTGATAAATTTTTGTCTAAGGATAAGAAGCGCCAATATTTTTTCACTATTCTACCTATGTTTAGTGCTTCTGTGCAATAAGTGAATGTAAATGCAATAGCAAAATCCTGTTTGTGTTCTGCTAGCTCAGTCAGGCCTTGTTCGACTGTAGCTAAAGACATAACATCTAGTTGCTCAAAATTGTTTGTTCTAGTATCACAACCCAGTGAATTGCTTAATATTGCTACAGTGTTCAAAATTGGTTTGTATATTCCCTTGTTTCTTTTCTCAGTTACTTCTTGGAATATTGCATGCAAAAATGAATCAGGGTAGCCTCTATTTTTAAACATGTCATATAGAAATACACATTCTTCCTCAAAGTCCTCATTTAAAGTGACCATCCTTGCAGCCCTAACTAGTCCTTTGACAACTGATTTCTTTTGATGATGGGGGTGCATACTCGTGAAGTGTAAGTAGCTGTTACAGTGTGTTTCCTTCCTATAGATCTTCGCTGTGTATTTATCTGTATTTTTAATCAGGTAAACATCTAGAAAGTTAATCGATGTTTCCTGGTAGTTTTTTGTGAATTTTAAGAATGTAGTAGTTGAATTAAGATGGTTTACTAGTTCATCTGCAACATGTTCATCCCCATTAATGATGATAAATATATCATCCAAAAACCTTTTGTAACAAGATATTTTATTCATCCATTCACTGCTGAGGATATAGCTGTTTTCCCAGTGGGCTAACACCAAGTTGGCAAAACTGGATCCCACTGGGGATCCCATGGCTACTCCTATTTTTTGCTTAAATAATTTTCCTTCAAAGGAAACAAAATTATTTTCCAAAATAATATCTAGGAGTTGCTCAACTAAAAAACATTCGTTGTCATGTGCTCCTTTTGTTCTAATGAAGTCAACTACCCATTCAATGCCTACAGCATGTGGGATACATGAATACAGGTCTCGAATATCAACAGTTAAAAAGTTCGCTAGTTTGTTAAAGGTTGTAGCCTGCATACTTTCTAAAAAGGACCAGGAATCCTTAAGAATCTGGGTTTCCAGCTCTACATACTTTTTTAATATACAGTCCACGAGTTTTGCACATGGATAAGTCATGGACTGTCTTGCGTCTACTAGGGCTCTGAATGGTGGATCTAATAAATTTTTATGTAACTTTGGTATCCCAAAAATCTTTGGGATCCTAGGTGCCATCATTGTAATATATGTGTATTGTTTTATATCGATAATACCATCTGTATATAAGTCACTAAAAAACATTCTCATTCTATAGTAAGCTTGATTTAATTCATTTCTACTTATCACCTCATAGGTGTCACTCTCTAGTATTGAACACATAATGTTAGAGTAGTCTCCATTGTAGAAGACTGCTAACCCTCCTCCCTTGTCTGGCTTCATTAATCTCAAGGGCAGCTGTCTAATAAGGGTTAGTGAGATGTTTTCTTCTTCTGACATGTTGGTTTCAATATTCCTGCTATTGGCATGTTTTGTAAGATCTCTAAATTCACTAGTACACAGATGTTCGAACATATTCAATATATCATTTTGAGGTGGATTAAATGTGCTGGCTATCCTCAGTTCATTTGTATTATAGCTGTTGTTACCAAATAGGATGTTTAAGTTAAGTTTGCGTATAAAGAGTTTAAAGTCAATGATCAATTCAGAGATGTCACATCTTTTGGTAGGTACAAAGGTCATTCCTTTTGCGAACAGTTCCACCAAGCTGGGGTCAATTTTACATTCCGTGTAATTATAGATTTTAAAGTCTTTTTTGTTGTTAAATAGGGTTTCATACAGTTTTAACCCTGATACTGGTTGTTGCTCCTGGTATTGTACCTCCGTTTCTGCCCTTGTATTGGGTTCGTTGACCAATTGTTCCCTTTCCCCCCTTGTAGTTTTTTGGGGGCCTTGATTTTGTCTTACATTATTAACCTGCTGGTAGGTTTGACCAGTTTCAAGTTCATTTATTTTGTCTTCAAAAGTTTCATCTTCTGTGTTTGTATTTCCAGAAGTTGTTACATAAACATTACTTTTAGTGGTGGACACATTTCTGGATGGTAGACGTTTTCCTTTTCCTTTTGATACTATTTGGTAGGGGTTCCCATTGGTCTTGGGTGGAGGGTTACGTGTATTAGGTGGTTTTGGGAATGCTTCCCCTTCACTGTACGCTTTGAGATCCCTTTGCAGTTTTTTAAGTTTATTTCCCTTTAATTTGACCATTTGTTGCGCTATACTGTTTAAGCTTCTGTCAAATTCATATTTATATCTATTATAGTCTGAATCGACTTTAATCTCATGTTCCAGTAATGTAACTTCGTTGTTTAAACCTTCAAGAGAAACTTTATAATGCTTAATCATGCATTGCAATATTTCTTGGCCATAATCGTTATATAGAGTAGTTAATTCGTTAAAGAAATCTGACCCATACTCAAGGCCAGTAGGATAAGAATAGTGTCTCAGGCCTTTCGGAACAATTTTTTCCTGCACACACCTGTTTAAATAATTCAGTTCCAATTGCAGCTTTTTAACCTTAAAAAGCTTGTTGTCAAAAAGTTTTAATTTATCGGTTAGGCATTCACTGTTTTCATTATAAGAAAAATGCTCAGTACCTTCAATTAGATTGTCCATGTTGAGTTCCGTGTCTAGCCATGATTTTATATTAAAGTTGTTGTCCACATTTGAGAAGCGCGGTTCTCTAATCTCTCTAGACTCAACCGGCCGCTGCTGTTGGGACTGTGTTAGTCCGTTCACTTGAGGAAGTTGTTGGTTTCCTCCAGATATACCTGCTGCCGATGTAGAAGCCCTCGTTAATCCGCTGGAGTTGGTTACACCGTCTACCTTCTCCGATAGGCGGTCGAGTCGATCGTTGATCAAGTTCAGTAATTGGGTAAGGTTCCCTTGCGACTGTGTCTGGTCCCCCTCTTCATCCATAATGCTACGGTAGTCAACTAACGAACAACTAAAAAAAACAGGAACTGAAGAAAACCAATGAATGCTGAAGTTGACAAACCGCAAGTTCGTGGAGGTTCTGGGGTGCAGGATAACAGTAAATCCAAATAGCAAAATCTGGTTATAAAATGCAAAAATGTTTATTTGAACAGAATCAGAATCACGTTAAACACTAAAAGCGTTTTTCGTTCCAGCAGGTGCCGGAACTTCATCAGACAACAACTTCCTCTATCACTAGTTCATTTATAGGAATTAGCCGAGCGGAAGCAGTTAATTATTTAAAACGCACATAGTCCTTTATTTTTTTAAAAAAGGAACAGATGCATAATAAATTATATTAAAATATATTAAAATACAATGCAATACAAAAGTCCTACATAAGTGCTTTATAAGAAACCAAGTTACAAGGAATGAATGGGTTGTAATAGCCAAAAATTTCCTTTGTCCGGTTGTTTTACAAAAAAACAAATCTTTGTTGTTTATGTGCTTTTACTTTAAAAGTGTGTCTTGCGATGCATATACACACTAATATTGTAGAAAATGTATTGAAAATATATGTATAATAACATACCTATTAAAGTAAGATAAAGTGAATATTATTAACTATATAAAAGATGTCTACATGCCTAGATACCATTTTAAAAGTTAATATAACACAATTTATGTATTTGATAAAAATAAGTATAAATATAAATATAACTATCAGTGGTACATATATATAAAATTATTAATGAAAATCTATTAAAACTTGAACTTGAGAGAAGTGAACTCAAATGGCAATTACGCTTAATGGCCTGTAGTGACCCAGGCCTGAATGAGTTCTGCTCGATTGCATGTTTACTTAGGTGACTGTTATATATATAAGAACACATATTGTTTATTAAATAATAAACAACTAAAAAATAAATAAAAAAACAAACAAAAATCAAATAGAAAATACAAACAATTATGAAAAAGGAGTTTATAAATTTTAATACACATATTTCATTAGTTAGTTATTTATAGTTCATAGCTTGAGTTATATTTTATATATATGTACCACTGATAGTTATATTTATATTTATACTTATTTTTATCAAATACATAAATTGTGTTATATTAACTGTTAAAATGGTATCTAGGCATGTAGACATCTTTTATATAGTTAATAATATTCACTTTATCTTACTTTAATAGGTATGTTATTATACATATATTTTAATACATTTTCTACAATATTAGTGTGTATATGCATCGCAAGACACACTTTTAAAGTAAAAGCACATAAACAACAAAGATTTGGTTTTTTGTAAAGCAACCGGACAAAGGAAAGTTTTGGCTATTACAACCCATTCATTCCTTGTAACTTGGTTTCTTATAAAGCACTTATGTAGGACTTTTGTATTGCATTGTATTTTAATATATTTTAATATCATTTATTATGCATCTGTTCCTTTTTTAAAAAAATAAAGGACTATGTGCGTTTTAAATAATTAACTGCTGACAGCGGCTAATTCCTATAAATGAACTAGTGATAGAGGAAGTTGTTGTCTGATGAAGTTCCGGCACCTGCTGGAACGAAAAACGCTTTTAGTGTTTAACGTGATTCTGATTCTGTTCAAATAAACATTTTTGCATTTTATAACCAGATTTTGCTATTTGGATTTACTGTTATCCTGCACCCCAGAACCTCCACGAACTTGCGGTTTGTCAACTTCAGCATTCATTGAAATAGGTAAGGAGTTATTAGTGAGAAGGTGTGACAAATTAAATAGGTGAGGAGTTATTAATGAGAAGGTGTGACAGGTTAAATAGGTGAGGAGTTATTAATGAGAAGGTGTGACAGATTAAATAGCTTAGGAGTTATTAATAAGAAGGTGTGACAGATTAAATAGGTGAGGAGTTATTAATGCGAATGTGTGACAGATTAAATAGGTGAGTTATTAATGAGAAGGTGTGGCAGGTTAAACAGGTGAGGATTTATTAATGAGAAGGTGTGACAGGTTAAACAGCTGATGAGTTATTAATGAGAAGTTCTGATAGGTTAAATAGCTGTGGAGGTATTAATGAGAAGGTGTGACAGGTTAATTAGGTGAGGAGTTATTAATGAAAAGGTGTGACAGATTGAATAGCTTAGGAGTTATTAATGAGAAGGTGCAACATGTTAAATTGCTGAGAAGTTATTAATGAGAAGGTGTGACAGGTTAAATAGATGAGCTATTAATGAGAAGGTGTGACAGATTAAATATGTGAGGAGTTATTAATGAGAAGGTGTAACATGTTAAATAGCTGAGTAGTTATTAATGAGAAGGTTTGACAGGTTAATTAGGTGAGGAGTTATTAATGAGAAGGTGAGACAGATTAAATAGCTTAGGAGTTATTAATCAGAAGGTGTTACAGGTTAAATAGGTGTGGAGTTATTAATGAGAAGGTGTGACATGTTAAATAGGTGAGGAGTTATTAATGAGAATGTGTGACAGATTAAATAGCTGGGGAGTTATTAATGAGAAGGTGAGACAGATTAAATAAGTGAGGAGTTATTAATGAGAAGGTGGGACAGGTTAAACAGCTGAGGAGTTATTAAGACAGAGTATGGTTTGTTCCTGTTGGGCAGAGGGTGAGTAATAGTAGGTAATATATTAATGTGATAGATGTTTTTTTATAGCAGGTTTGGGGGAGGGAAAGAAAGTCTAAAGGATAACAGAGAAGGATAAAGAAAACTAGAATGGCAGGTATTAGAATGAGTTTTTTTATTATGAGTCTCTCGTATGCCACTACTTCATACTCCTACCACCTTCAAATAACTATTAACGGTCGCACTTGAGGCCCCTAACATTTTCAAACCATGATTTTGATTTCCGTACCCCTTCCTCATTTTTAAAATAATTAAAACAATCTGTCTAATCATCTTCATTTGTGGTGGCTGAGTTATGTTACAGTAAAGAAACACTTTCCAATGGTCAGATAATACATCAGGAATTATGTCTGCACTCAGTTTCACTTGTGACCGCTTTTGGCTTATCAAATCGAAATCTGATCTGCTTGCTATCCCAGTTTGCACCACAAAATATGTAAAACCACTCTTTTCTTAATTTATCACTTTCCAGACGTCTAGCAGACAAAATTATTTCATCCTTTCTTCCAAGACCTATCTATTCTTTTGCAGTCTCACTTACTTTCTAATTTATGATTGAGTAACACATTAAAGTCCACTTCTATTAAGAGTTTTTAGGTAATGCCCCCCTCTTGAATTAAAACATCTCTACATTTTGCAAGGGTTTGCCATTATCAATGTTTGTACCATACAACTAATAATATCATATCCTGTCCCTCCCTTTGTTTCACAATTGTCTGTCTTTTCTCTTTGTCTGCCACTGCATCTAGTGTGGTCCACCAAAAGTGTATTTCTTGTTAGTAGAAGAACCAGTTTTGCAGAATTTGGCCCACAGTCAGTAGCAAACCAGCCCTTCCACTCCTCAACCTCATGGGATGTTTGTATTTCTTCAGTTTTGCTTCTTGAAGACACTCACAGCTACACATAGTAACACTGTATCCAATGGCCTCTACTATTAAGCCCTTAAGGCAAACCAGTGCACAGCCAAGTATTTTGGTCATTGGTGATTCTGTAGTGAGGCACACCAATGTCCCCCTCACCAGACTGAATAAGAAGAGAGTCATGGTTAGCGGCCTTTCCGGGGCTAGAATCCACTAAGTCAACCAGGCATTTACATCACTGAACCACAGATACCAGTATGACTCTGTCATAGTCCATGTTGGTGTTAATGACCTGAGACATACCTCGTTTGACTATATGAAGTGAGTCATGTTCGAGCTCTCTGATTATGTGTCTCAGGCAAGTATGAGCCTAGCAGTGAGCAGCATCCTACCTTCTCCAAGGATGATGCCATGTTACCAACAGAAAATGACTGATTTTAACAATTGGTATATTATTTATTTATTAATTATTTGCATTTGTTTATCAGTAAAGTCCAACTGGGCCAGAAGCCCATTTTCAACAGAGGTCCTTGGGAGAAAAGCTCCACAGAAATACAAGCTATTTGCAATAATTAGATAGTACAACAGTATAAATGCAGTATGATGCAGAATACACATCTTCTAGTTAGTGTATTCAAAGTAGTATTCAATACAGTTTTCTAGTAGATACAGGTTCAAAAAGAAAAAAACAAGTATTTCAGTGAAAATCACTGTGAGAAAAAGTAAAGTTAGTAGTGTGTACATATTAAATAATAGTTATGACCAGATGAAATTTCCTTTATATATATTTATTTTTGAGTAGTAATAAACCCTCAGGTGAGGGAGAAAATGATGTATGGAGTGGACAGTATGTTGAGAGAGCTATAGATATCTTGTCAGTCAGGTTTGGTGCAGGAGCAATGCCAGTTCTTGGATAGGTGTTCAAATAGCAGTTGTTTGAAACTGGTAGATTCATCTGTGCTTTGGAGGGTATGGGACAGAGAGCTCCATAATTTGGCTATTTGATTTGAGAATAGGGCTTTACCGTGAGTATTGTTAGCTTTGTTTACTGTGAGAATGTTTCTGTCTGCAGAACTTAGACTTCGTGGGCATAAGTAGGGGACAATAAGTTCCTTGAGGGATGGGCAAATGTCAGGATGGAAGATGATATGGTGTGTGAATTTAAGTTGGTAGAGATGAAGAAGGAGTCCCTTACCGTTCAACTTAAAACAATATTTATGGGGGATCTCAACTACTACGCTATATATTGGGAATCCTACATCACTTCTAATGCACAAGTCCAGCGATTCCTAAACTTGGTTAATGCCAACATCCTGGAACAGTTGGTCCATTCTCCTACCAGGGGTACAAACAAACATCCTTGATGTTGTACTTATGAACATGGCAGGCAGTGTACATTACACAATGTCATGTCTTCTCTCATCAGATCTGACCATGAGGCAGTATTACTTAAAATAAAATTTAAATCTGAATTTGAATCCATCAAAACTAAAAACCTGTAGGAACTATTCCAAGGCTGACCTCTCAATACTAAGTGACACCTTGGCTAAATTTCATGCAAACTCAAGCCTAGTAAACACCATAACATATGCTAAGCTATTTACAAAATCTCTGTACAGCCATACTTTGAGAGGATTTCTGTCTATACACACACTGAGCAGAGTGGAGGAGGGGCATTGACTACAACTCTGATCTGAGATATATAACACTAAGTATCCTGTTTTTTTTTTTGCCTTATTTATACTGGTTATTGCTTCTAGCAATTTATATATAGCACTTTTTATTGCCTGCTGCATACCTTTTACTGTATTTTATTGCTATTAACTAATCTGCACGAGTAACTGATTTGTTTGTAGTTAAAAGCATTCTGTAGAGTCTCCTTGCTCCTTTATCTGTTTAAAAACTTTCATTTTGTGTCTTACTGCCGTGGTAAAGTTTTCTGTCGTGTTTACTGTCTAAAAGAGTGTAGGCTTATAGCTTTAGTATTGTTCCCCACCCACCGTCCCTGTTGGTGTCTTGTTGTTATATTTGGTGGCTTTGTAGTTGCCCGCCCTACTGTAAATTTCATCTGGGACACTCAGGAGTGGCCTTAGGTCAACTGGTATCGTAGGCAAAAGGGCTGCAGGGCACCCCCCACCACACCACCTGGTGCTTCCATCTTAGTCTACCTACACCAAACAAATACTGGAAAAGTGCCCCTGCTAGACCGGAACCCTAGACGGCTGCCTAGTTGGTCTATGCCTAAGGCCGGCTATGGTCACTCCTCCCATTCTAGTGTCATTAGCTCATAAAAAAAAATTGCCTAAATCTCCTTGTGTTCTGACTGTGCTTCTAAACATTTTGGAAATATAGAGTATATTTTAGTGCCTTTATTAAAACTGTATTTGCCTTAATATTGCTACAACTCAAATGCTCTAGGTTGCACTGCATCTGAATTAAGTGTGTTTTAGCTGCTTTTCTGTATATATAGACTTCTATGTATATGTAGACTAGCTACTTATTCTACTGTATTACTGCCTCTTAAATCATTTTTCAGTTGTGCACTTGTCTTGCTTCATTTAAAAAGTTCTAAATTGCTAATTTAGTAGATTTTTAATTGCATTTACTGTTTAGGGCAACACACTTAACTGCGTTAGCCTTTTCTGTGTTTATTTACTGTATTATTGCATTGTTTAGCCTGTTTTAACCAAAAAAAATACTATCTTGTTTGCTCGTTTCTCGCTTTTCCTAGCTAGTATAGCCAAAATCCCAGTCTTTCCTGGTCTCAGAACTTTATTTTTGGTGTTCAGAGCTATCCAGACCTTGCTGTGGTAGAGGAAAGTCCTACTGCTTACCAGTGGGACTGCTGAGCATTGTACTACCTATCTAACACTAGAGGAGTGGTTTCCAGCTCTGAAATTGTAATTGTATGAGCCTTTTTGGGCTGATTTCTATCCCTTTCAACTTTCTGGCTTAAAAATGTGTGTGTTTGCACATTTTTTGCATCGTGCAGCACTGCAGGGCTACAGTTAATCTATTCCAGGTGCCAGAAAGTCTGCTCTTCAAATTGTCTCTTAGAACTAGCTGGTTTCTCAGTAGTAGCACTAAAATCTGAACCCCAGTGACTAGCACTTGCTCTAGAACCTGCTGGAAAGCACTAGGAAGCCTTAAACTGATACAAGCACTCAACTTTCCTTGTCAATAAGGAGAAATTAATCATAGGCACTAAACAGCCAATAATTGCAAAGTACCTTGCAAAGGTAAGGGAAAACAGCTCTTGTACTTTACAAAAAAAGCAGCTAAACAGGCATGTCCAAGGGTCAGCTTCCGGTGATTTCTCCTGTCCACCTGGTGAATCTTGGCATACTGGGGCAATGCAGCAACTGCCTCATGTACACAGACAACTCTCTCCTCCTACCACCCAAAACTATAACCTGTGAGAGATGCACTTACATAGCTATACTGGAAGTAAACCTCTCTCCAGCCAAGATTGTGCTAGACAGTCAAGAGGAGAAGGTTAACACCTGCACTGCACCTCAAGCAACACATAGCCCTTCAGAACCCACACCATCAACACCCACACATGGCAACACTAAACCTACATATGTGGAGGCCCTTAACATTAACCTGCCCAAGCAACAAGGACCTCTGAAGCTGAAACACAAACAAACACCAGTCACAACCAAAGTGGCACATAGCTCACAACACCGGTGTGCCACCCAACAACAGCCCCTAAGGCAAGACAATGTACCCAACACCTTAGTCATAGGTGACTCTATAGTCAGGCACACTGATGTCCCACTCACCAGGCTGAACAAGGAGAAAATTACAGTCAGCTGCCTGTCGGGTGCCAGTATACGCCACATAACGCATGCACTCAAGTCACTCCACAACAAGTACAAATATGACTCTGTCATTGTCCATGTTGGAGTGAATGACTTGAGACATACCTCCCTGGACTACATGAAAAGAGACATGGAAGAGCTCTTGGATCATGTGGCCCAGGCAGGTATGACCTTAGCCCTGAGTAGCATCCTGCCTTCGCCCAGAAGGATACCACAGTAAAAGGACAAAATGATTTACTTCAACAATTGGCTAAGCTTCTAGTGTCATTCAAAGAGGATCCAGTATCTGTCTGCCTGGGAAGACATGATCAACAAACCACGATGCTTTGCCAGAGATGGTCTGCACCTGTCACCCCTGGGATTCATGTTACTGGCTAAAGCTGTTGCCACCCCTATAGTGCCTTTTTTAGGCAAGGTTCAAAGTACAAAACCACCACCAAAACAGATACAAGCATTCAAAATCTGAAGGAAATTCTACTCAGTGCTAGAAGTCTAAACCTCAAAATGCACTCTCTCGAGGCACTCCTAAAAATGGAGAACATCGATATCTGTGCAGTAACTGAGACCTGGTTCAAGGCTCCAGACAGCACCCCTGCAATACCAGGCTACAACTCTTACCACACTTTTCGGCCAACAAACCAAGACCGAAACACTAAAGGTGGAGGAGTGTCCATATTCACCAAGGATATTCACACCTCCAGGTTAGTTGCCCAACACAATGCATCTGAAAGTCTCCAGGTGCAACTAACACTAGGTAAGACTGCAATCTAAATTGTAGCTTGCTACAGATCCCCCATCATGCCCCAAGATTCTCACTACACCTTTCTAAACATAGTGAAAAATATTGAGATACAACCAAACACCATAATACTGGTTAATTTCAACTACCCTGCTATTAACTGGGAAAACTACTCGGGTACCAACACCTTTTCCCAACAGTTCTTGGAATTCATAAATTCCAATGCCCTGGATCAACTAATCCATTATCCCACTAGGAGCTCCAGTATCCTAACCTGGTCATTACCAACATGGGAGATAGATGCTCCACACCAGTGGTCATCCCCTCATTGGTCAGGTCTGACCATAAGTAAATCACCCTTGACATCCACATCACACCCCCACCCCCCAGTAAGGAAACCTCTGTAAACAACTTCTCCAAAGCCAACTTCATGCTACTCAAGTCAGAAGTGACAAACTTCATGACACCCATGCAGACGGGATCTGAAAGTTCAACTGCTGAATCCTACACTAAGGCACTGTATGAACACATCCACTCGTGCATGAATCATGCCATCCCAAATTGAACCAAAACACTCTCCTCCAAAAAAAGGAAGCTAATCTGGTGGTCCCCTGCCATAAACAAACTGTACAACAGAAGAAAGAAACTGTTGCAGAAAAGAGGAAAATCCTAATATGCAAAAAACTCCCTTACTAGCCTCAGTAAGAAGCTGAGATCCCTCATAAAATCCTCAAAAGCTAGTTATGAAAATAAAATTGCCAAAGATTCCAAAGACAACCACAATGCATTCTATAGTTATGTCAAGAATCTAAATGGCAATGCTCATATTGATCTGAGTTACAACAGAACGGCATTAAATATACTGATCCCAAGGATATTGCCAATTGCCTGGCAGATTGATTTAGTGCCAACTTCACCCCACTCTCACCCCCTAAAGGGCCCATCTCAATACCAAAAGATTGCCAAATTCCAGTAATCATGGCCACACAGGTAGAAACCACACTCTCCAAAGCTAAGAATGCAGCATCCATGGGACCAGATGACATCCCGGGCTGTGTACTACATGAACTACAAAATGAACTGGCACCTCACCTAAGTGTCACATTTAATCATAGCCTCACCTCAGGCTTTATGCCCACTGAGTGGCACACAGCTACAGTTATCCCACTCCACAAGGGGGGATCCACTTGGATCCCGGGAACTACCATCCCATCAGTCTGACGAGCCTGATCTGCAAGGACATGGAACGCATTATCATGGAACTTATAAACAAAGACATTGGCAACCTTCAAACACTGGACCCCACCCAGTTTAGGTTCATGAAGCGCCGATCTTGTCTCCTGAACCTGATTGACTTCTTCGAATCAGTCTCCAGAGCTGTGGACAAGGGTACGGTGGTCCACACAGCCTATCTGGACCTCGCCAAGGCCTTCAACACCATCCCCCACTCTAGAATCATAAATAAACTTACTAAGCTGGGCATAAATACCTATGTCACTCAATGGGTTGCCAACTGGCTTACTGACAGAACCCAGACTGTAAAAGTAGCCGACTCCAAATGCCGCTCCAGCCAAGTGACATATGGAGTACCTCACGGTTCAGTCCTGGGACCACTCTTGTTTGACATCTACTTCTCTGAAGTATAGGCCAACACTAAGGGACTCTGGCTAACACAGTTCATAGATGACTGCAAACTGGGAGCGATTACTGAATCCCCAAATGATGTGGATATTCTACAAAAGGGCCTTACAGAAACAGATGCTTGGTGCCAGAGCCATGGGCTCAAGCTTATTGCTAAGAAATGTATAGTAATCCCCTTTGGGAAAAAACATGTACCCATGAATTACCGCATAGGTGGCAGTACACTAAACATTGAATGTGTGATGAGAGACTTAGGGACACAGGTGGACAGTGGTCTCACCTTCGATAACCACATTGTCACAACAGTCAGGAAATCCTTCTATGTGGCACACCTCATCACTAAGGGCTTTTCATCCAGAAAAAAGGAGGTCATTGTCCCACTGTACTCATCCCTCATTAGACCCATTATAGCGTACAATGCCCTGTTTGGTATGTACCTCACAAGACATCTGCAACAGCTGGAAAGGCCACAGAAATACCTCACTAAAAGAATCACAGGCCTAAAGCAAATGCCCTATGCTGACCGTCTAAAAAAACTTCAGCTATACTCTGTGGCATATCGTCTACTCAGATGCAATCTCTGCTTAACATACAAGGCCATGTCAAACCCTGAGCTGTTGGACATGCTCCACTTAAAGAAATCCCAATACCTCAGAGCCACACGCTCCAGGAATCTAAACCTTGTCATCACAATGAACAAAACATGCTGGAGGGAAAGGTTCCTGACCCAGAGACTCCCCATACTCTGGAATAGATTGCCCATACATGTCAAGCAGAGTGCCTCCTTGGCCCTCTTCAAAAGGAACCTTGACGATTGGATGGGAGATAGGAAATTCACCCCGGGGATCATGCCATTCACCCTGCTAGACAGGGGTCCAGGGATGTAAATACTGTGGGAAGAAATATCCAGGGAATTGTTATGGCTAGGCTTGTATAGGCCCTAGGGCCAATAGCCTAGTACCGACCTATGAACCTATGAACCTATACTGATAGGTGTATACAGCAAACTGTGCCGACTCATACTAAGAATAAGACAAACTCAAAAGACAGGCCACCCTGGTGGAATCACAATATCAATCAGTTGTACAACAAAAGAAAAAATCTTTGCCAAGCATAGGAGGTACAAAGCCATACATACTAACCCCACCCCCCGCTCATTAATTTAGGTATAAACCCTCTTAAAACCAACTGGATAGCCAACTGGCTCATTGATTGGACCCAGGAGGTCAAAATAGGTGAGGTCACCTCAACAAAGAGACAAGTCACTAGCAGAGTCCCCCAGGGACTGGTACTGGGTCCACTGCTTTTTGGCATCTATTTCTCTGAAATGGAAGCAGATGCTGAAGGTTTATAGTTGACTAAGTTTGCTGATGATTGCAAGCTGGGGGGTTATCATCATCAACTCCCATGCAGACACTAGCATTCTTCAAGAAGGTCTATCTCTGACTAAGAAATGGTGCTAAAGCCATGGTCTTAAACTCAATGCTAAAAAAGTGCATAATTGTCACCTTTGGGAGGTCAACCATCCCAGTTAATTATCATGTTGATAATATACCCTTAAGAGTCCACCTAGCGGTCAGATATCTGGGTACACACATAGACAGTAGTCTTACTTTTGATTACAACATAGCCACAGTGGTGAGGATGTTCTTTTATTTTGTGCAACTTATAATTAAGAGTAAAACATCTAGGTAAATCTATGTCCAAAGATGACATTATCACACTGTATGGCTGGTCTGATAAGAGCATAGTACAATGGGATAATGACCTCTTTGGACCTAGGACATGGCATCTGGGTCCAAAGAGGTCATACTCCCACTGTTCTCTGCAATGTTGTGAAATTCAATTCCTCCCTTACTCCATGATACAATATATAAAGAAGTTTGAAGGAAAAAATAGCGATGTTCAAGATTCGCTCCTGTAATTTTCAATTTCTTTTTTCAGTGTGTTGACCATTGCCATTTCAAGTACTGACATTTCAGTAGGAAGTCCTCACATAGACTGTTCTGGGTCTTAATGGATGATGTGAGAAATTTAGTAGAATCTATTTATGTATTTCCTTATTTTCCAGGAATCTGAAAAGGCTGAATAATACATAATATTTTGGGTAATAATATTTTTATTTTGATTCTTCAAAGGTGAAAACAAAATCATTCCATTTATTAATTATGTTTTAATTTATTCAGTTACTGTCCTATATTTTATAATTTAATCTAGATCTTCTGGAGTACATATTCCTAAATAAATATAGGTCTTTGTAACTCTGAGCAGCACAGGGCAGTTTGTAGTTAAACTAACCATGTCTCCATAAAAGTACTTTTACTGGTGTAATTGTAGGAAAATGCTGAAGGCAGTTCCGTTGGCATGGTAAGCTATGTAGTTGAATTAATCTTCTCTCTTTTACACTCCTATCCATGTGATTTTTTAACATTATCCATTACTTGTAACCCTCTGTACTATACACAGAAAGTGTTACCTTTATTCTATATATTATGTATTCATTTATTTAATGTTGCATCATTAAACCACAGGGATAACATAAAAGTTAATCAGCCATCTGAGGGACAGATTAATTTCTCAAGCTATAAACTGTCAGTGTATGTAAAACACAGTACAGTTTTAGCTGTTAATTATGTAACCAAGGAGTTTACATAGCTGATCAGGTGTCACATATACACATATATAACCTGTCATAATCATGATTGCCACTGCCTCATGTTTGGTTACAATCTATAAGCCCCTGCAGAATATTCAGTAAAAATAGCAATGGCCATGACCATCTTGTTTAAAGTACTGGACACCTTATCGCTCCCTCCTCTGCCCCATATTAAAGCTCTAGCTTATCTCAGACCATTTTGCCTCTGTAGCTCAGTGTGTAGACTATACTAATACCCACTTCTTTGAATTTGTAAAAAGTATTTATCAAGTGTTTTACATCTTGTCTGAGCACTTTACACAGCTGCTTATATTTATTTGTCTCCTCCTGAGGACTTATTTCCCATCGCATCATAATTAAAACAAAATATTTTTTACTTACCTGGTCAATGTCCCTACATTTTACTTAGCTGGTTATTGCCCTTGCATTTTATTTACCTGGTCATTACCCCTACATTTTACTTAGCTGGTCATTGTCCCTACATTTCACCTAGCTAGTCACTCTCCCTACATTTTACTTACCTGGTCATTACCCCTACATTTTACTTAAGTCATTGCCCCTGTATTTTACTTATCTGGTCATTACCCCTACATTTTATTTATGTGGTCATTACCCTTATATTTTACTTATCTGGTCATTACCCCTTCATTTTATTTACCTGGTCAGTACTCCTATACAACATCCTGATCTGGTTGTCCCTCCACTGTCTGCTCTGTTTGCTCCCCTAATCTGCCCATCCTTCCCACCAACCCCCACATTCACTATGTTTAAACTTATTAAACTCCTCACAGCAAAACATGAACTAGTTAGATGCATACCTCTCAGCGCTCCCACTTCCTGCACCCACAACTAAATGCTACATAATTTCTTTCTGTTCCCACTTCTTACACATCACTTTCTGCCTTTCCTTCATCTCATACACATCACTTCCTGCCTTTCCCTCATCTCATGCACACCACTTCCAACCATTTCCTCATCTCATACACACCAATTCCTGCCTTTCCCTCATCTCATACATATCACTTCCTGCTTTTCCCTCATCTCATACACATCACTTCCTGCCTTTCCTTCATCTCATACACATCACTTCCTGCCTTTCCTTCATCTCATACACACCATTTCCTGCCTTTCCCTCATCTCATACACATCACTTCCTGCCTTTCCCTCATCTCATACACACCATTTCCTGCCTTCCCCTCATCTCATACGCATCACTTCCTGCCTTCCCCTCATCTCATACACACCAATTCCTGCCTTTCCCTCATCTCATACACATCACTTCTTGCCTTTCCCTTATCTCATACACATCACTTCTGGCTTTCCTCCTACCCATCATTGAACATAATTTCCTAAATGTTAACACCTTGTTACACCAACCACTAGCACAAGGCAGACATGTTTCCCGACATTCCTCAAGTACACATTGTGCTTCTACTACAGCTGTACTACAGTTCATTCATTTCCTTCCTTCACCCACAGTAACATGTGCAAACAAGTTTTATCCACCTTTCAGGCATACACCTTTGGTTTCTTAATACATTCATACAGAAATACTCATATGAATTATCACCTCTTACCCCCTTTACCACCTCCTAAATACCCCACAGTTATCTACCTTATGCCTCACTCCAGCATACTCAGGTGCAAGCACAGTTTGCCCAGTTGTTGTGTAACATTTGCTTCAAACACTCTCTCTACCCAAATAATTTTATATACAAACACTGCAGTCCTAACTCATCACAAACCTGTACAAATCCTCACCCATCAAAAATACTTATCTTATATATCAAATAGTGCATCCTAACTCATAAAGCTGTACAAATCCTCACCCATCAAAAACGTTCATATTTCCTCTTCTCATCTCATACCACATACATTCATTCATTCACTCATCTCTAATCCAATATGCTCATTCTTCGACCTTTAATACTACTTCTGCTAATCCTATTCACATACCTAACCTAATACATAAGCCCATTCCATACACACATTCACTTTCACTATATCACACCCCAAACTACTATGTCACAAACCAAAATGCAAAATTTTACATCCATACAATCTGCCTTAGCATATAATGTATCATGAACTTTGATCTCCATAAACACATCCATCTAAATAGATCCTTGCTAGCAAAAGTTGACTTAAAACATATACTTAAATCCAAATGCCTCCTTCCCAATAAGCCTTTTATATACAGTTTAAAACTAAGTGCTATCATTCACACAGATGTTGGCCCTTCACCATGCAAACAGAACTCACCTACCCCACAAAACACATACATATCCATTGTCTACTCAAAAAGTAAAAGTAACCCTGATTATAAACCTTGAGGTAAATGCAACAAAATGTTCATCTATACATACAAACACTCCACCGTAGTTGAGCATTTAAGAGACTTCAATTTAAAACCCTCAGTACAGTCAGGGCAAGCATCAGTGGAATTTATAAGAAAAAGTCAGTTGCTTGCACAACGTGGAGGTTTGAAGTAATCCTACTGAAATAGATGCAGGATAAAGAACTGATAAGGCAGAGGATTAATGCACATTGGAAAACCACACTATATGGATACAATGTGCATTGGATTAATTGAGGATTTTTCAATGTATGTGTGTGTGTGTGTGTGTGTGTGTGTGTGTGTGTGTTTGTGCATATATATATATATATATATATATATATATATATATATATATATATTTATATATATATATATATATATATATATATATATATATATATATATATACACACATACATACACAAAGTGTAACCTCCAAAATAGGCAATAAGAATAAGGAATTAGTTAAAAGCGGAAGAAAGTTGGGCGATTTTATTAGAGAGTGAATATTACTGACTTAAATGCAAAAATAAGAAATAGCTACAAATAACTGAAAATGAAAAAAAATGAGAAGAAAACTGCACTAGCAATGAATACCAGAGAAATCAGAGAGCTATAAAATTGTCTTCTGGGCAAATGGACTCAGTTCACAAAAATTTATAACCCTTAAGTTTAAAAGGAAGGAGTGGGCAAATGTCAATTCTAGGAATAAAGGACCATAATATTGGCATAATAACATATCTAGGGGAGTGAGAATATAGAGTGCACACAGGGCCAAACCCTAAGAAACTCAATAGTAACAGAAAATTATTCAATCCATATAACTTCCTATACTATAAAAAGATACAATGGAAGGGTAGGTTGTTGTGATGACAGAGGAAATTAAATAAGGTGAAGGACCAGGTGTAGCTAGGTTGGTCGTGGAGATCTGTAAGAAACACAGAAATGAATTGGTGTCCCCATTGCTAAGATATTTTAAGGACTTTGAAGAATATAAAACATTTTCAGAAGATACCATTATAACCAAGGAGCTTTTGTTTTTTGAACCAAACAAAATTTCATATATTATAGGTTCATAGGTAGGTACTAGGCTATCTGCCTGAGGGCATTTATAAGCCTAGCCAGAGTGTGTCGGCTTTCACCACCCCATTGATTAATTAACTGATCCTCTGTCAAGCAGAGCCAATGAAATGATCCCAGGGGTGTATTTTCTGTTACCCATCCACTCGTCAAGGTTTCTCTTGAAGAGTGTTAGTGAGGGGCTCTGCCTGATATAATATGGAATTTTGTTCCAAAGCATGGGGAGTATCTGTGCCAGGAATCTATCCCTCCAGCATGTTCTATTTATTGTTGTGGCGAGGTTTAGCTCAGTAGAGCACGTGCCTCGCAGTGACTTGGATTTCTTTAGGTGGAGCATGTCCATCAATTCTGAGTTAGACATGGCTTTGTAAGTCAGGCAGAGATCACCTCTGAGTAAGCAATATGCCACTGAGTACAGCCGGAGTTTTTTCAGTCGGGCTGCATAGGATATATGTTTGAGACCAGTAATCCTCTTGGTGAGGTACTTTTGTGATCTTTCCAGCTGTTGGAAGTGTCTTGTGAGGTACATCCCAAATGGGGCATTGTACTCTATGATGGGTCTAATGAGTGACGAGTAGAGGGTCACTATAACTTCTTTACTTCTAGATGTGAACCCTTTAGTAATTAGATGGGCCACATAGAAGGATTTCTTAACTACTTTGGCAATATGATTGTCAAAGGAGAGATTACTATCTACCTGGGTCCCCAGATCTCTTATTACCTCTTCTGTATTAAGGGGGCTGCCACCTATGTGGTAATTCGTGGGTGTTTTGTTTTTCCCAAATGGGATGACTATGCATTTTTTGGCATTTAGATTGAGGCCATGACTTTGACACCAGGTGTCCGTCTAAGTAAGGCCCTTTTAGAGGATGTCCATGTCAGCCGGAGAGTCAGTTATGGCTCCCAGTTTGCAGTCATCGGTGAACTTGGTTAGCCATAGTTCTCCTGTGTTTGCTTGTACTTCTGAGAAGTATATGCCAAACAGTAGGGGTCCCAGGACCGAGCCTTGCAGGATACCACTTGTGACTGGTTTAGAGTCGGACCTGGAGTCCACTATTCTTAACATGTGAGTTCTGTCTATAAGCTAGTTGGCAATCCATCTCATGATGTAGGGATCTATGTTCAGGCTGGTGAGTTTTTCTGTAATACCTGAGTGGGGAATGGTGTCAAAAGCCTTGGTGAGGTCAAGGTAGGCTGTGTGAACCACCTTTCCCTCATCTATGGCCTTGGTGACTGTCTCGAAGAGGTCCTCCAGGTTTAGTAGACATGATCTGCCCTTAACAAAGCCGAACTGGGTTGGGTCAAGTTGTGGTCCCTCCTTTGTGGAGATGAATAACCGTTGCTGTGCGCCATTCCATGGACATGTAGCCTGTGGTGAGGCTGAGGTTGAAAAGTGTATTTAGGTGAGGGGTTAGTTCGTTCTGTAGTTCATGGAAAATGCAGTCTGAGACACCATCTGGTCAATTTGATGCTGTGTTTTTGGCTTTTGAAAGGACTGTTTTCACCTGTGTGTCTGTGATTTTTGGGACACTGCACTTTTCCGGTATTGTTGTGGGCCCTTTTGGAGGTGAGAGGGGGGTGAAGTTTGCACTGAATCTATCTGCCAGGATGTTGGCAATATCAGTAGGTTCAGTATATTTTGTGCTATTTTACACTAGTTCAGTGCATATCTGCGAGTTGCCACTTAGATTCTTAACATAGCTAAAGAAGGCTTTGTGGTTATCTTTTGAATCCTTGGCTATTTTTCTTTTGAAGTTAGCCTTGGATGATTTCATGAGGGACCTCAGTTTCTTACTGATACTAATCAGGGATGTCTTTCCTTCTTGAGATTTGCTTTTTTTCTGAACTAGTTTCCTCCTTCTGTTGTATAGCCTGTTTATTGCAGGGGTCCACCAAACTGGTTTCCTTCTCTTAGAGGAGTGAGTCTTGGTTTTGCTAGGGATGACACGATCCATACATCCTTGTAGGTGCTCATAGAGTGCATTTGTAAAGGTTTCTGCATCTTGGGCAGCAATATCCTTTAGTGTGGTGGCTGTGAAACTTACCACCTCTGTCTTAAGTGAGGTGAAGTTTGCTTTGGAAAAGTTTTTTACTGTGGTTTCCTTAGTTGGGGTTGGTGGTGGGGTGTGGATATCCAGAGTGATTAGTTTATGGTCTGATCTAACCAGTGACGGGTTAACCAACGGTGTGGACACCTGTCACCCATGTTGGTGGTGACCAGGTCCAATATGTTTTCACCTCTGGTAGGGGAGTTTACCAGCTGATCCAGGGCGTTTGAGTTGATGAATTCCAGGAAGCGCTGGGCCTGGGAATTTGTACTTGAATAGTTTTTCCAGTGAATGGTAGGGTAATTGAAATCGCCCAATATCAGGGTGTTTGGTAGGATCTTCATGTTTTCCAGTGTCTCCAGAAAGGTGGAGTTGTGGTCCTGGGTCATGGAGGGTGATGGAGGGTGATGGGAGGGTGATGCAGGCCACAATTTGCATTGCAGATTTGCCCGATGTTAGTTGCACATGGATGATCTCAGAGGTATCATGCTGCACCACTAACCTGGAGGTGTAGGTATCCTTGATGAATATGGATACACCCCATCCTTTTGTGTTTCAGTCCATGTTCTGTGGCCAAAATGTGTGGTATGAGTTGTAGCCCAGTAGTGCTGAGGTGCTCCCTGGAGCCTTGAACCAGGTTCAAGTTGCTGCACAGATGTCGACGTTCTCCATACTGATGAGTGCTTCGAGCATGTGCATTTTGAGATTTAAACTCCTGGTGTTGAGTAGCATAACCCTCCATTTTTTGTTAATTGTGCTGCTTACGGAGGTGGGTTTGACTTTTGAGCCTTGCCTAAAAAAAGGCACTATGGGAGCAGCAAGAGCCTTGGCCAGTATTCGAAAGCCTAGGGGTGACAGGTGCATTATATACCAATATCACTGCTACAGCTAGATTTAAAAATGCACGTCAAAATTTTAGTCAACAGAATAATTATGCTACCAGAGCTGCTATCACAACAATAACTTGTAAAATATAGACCAGGCAGCCCAGATCTAGTGACAACATGGTTAAGTGTATAAATTATTGCATGATTCAGAACTTGAATGTACTGGCAGTAGAAACAGATTTCAAAAAAGCTTTTGACGCAATAAAATAGTCATTTATATGGTATCTGCTGGAGACCATGGACTTCCCCCCCAACAGTTTATATCAAAATGTCGGTTGTTATATACAAACCCTAAAGCCATTGCTTCCACTAATTGGTGTATGTTGAAAACTACTGATCTTACCAGGAGTATGAGACAAGTATGCCCCTTGCCCCCCTTAATGTTTGTGATCGCAATGGCATTTTTATATGTGCTTTATAAACATGCACAATTCAGATTTAGGTATACTTTTACAAGAGGAAAATTCCCTACTTTCTACTCAATTTGCTGATAATTGTGTGTTATAGGTTCATAGGTATTTACTAAACTATTGATCTGTGAGGATCTTAAAAAGCATAGACTTATATTCCCATGGTAATTGTTGGCCCTTGTATGTTGCATACAAGAAACCTAGATATGGGCTGAACAAGGATATGTTTGGACATTTACATGTTTCTCTATCCATGAGGGATAGGGGTGCCAAACTTAGGGTGAATTTGAGGCTTCTCATCCATTCATCTAAATTATGTTTGAATAGAGTTAGAGAAGTACTTTGCTTTATGTGAAATGGAAGATGGTTTCCATAGATATGTGGCCATCTTTATAATATGTTCTATTGATTTTACAAAAGAGATTGAGATCCTTTCAGCAGGTATTTGTGACATCATTGGACATGTGAATATGTAATAGGCCTGACAGTACAGGGTCTTTTCAAATGGTTTATGTGAGACACAAGTCACCTCTCAGTAGCTTGTATAAGATTGAGAAGAGGGACAAGACTTTGAGAGAGTCTGCATAGTTTTAATGATTTAGATCCTTGATTGTTTTAGTAAAAACGTGTCATGGTATTTCAAGTTGTGACAAGTGCTTGGACAGATTCATTGAAAGAGGTAATACACTCAAACATCAGCTTAAAGAGTGCTGAGTATAGTGGAATTATTACATTCTTGGATCTAGATGCAAAACATTTAGTTATACGCTGTGCAATGGAAAGGATGTCCCTACAACAGTGGATACATGACAATCAAAGGGCAGTTCTTTGTCAGCATAGGGTGCTGGATCCCTAACTATGGGTTCAGATTTCAGGGGTGTACTGTCAATGGGATAGTTACAAAGGACTCAAGCTTGCCAAAGTATACAGTTATGTACTTCTTAGCATTTAGCTTTGTTCAATGCTTTATTCCACAAAACAAACAGCACCAGAATTACCCATTCTAAAGATGTAAACCTTGACTGCGATATAAATAGGACCTGCTGCAGAGACAGGTATATATCCTAGGGACTGCCCCTTCTTTGAAACAGGCTGTCTGTCTTTGTGAAGCAGAATTCCTCTCTAACTAAATTCAAGTGCAGCTTGGATATATGGATAGGGAACATGAACTTCATCCCTAGTTTGGCATCTTTGCCTCTAATAAACACAGACAGCCTATAAACGTTTAATCCCCCAAGCCCCAAGCCCCTGCTTCCACTTACCAAGGGTACCAGAACTTGTCAGAGTTTTGGGATGCATTGCTAGGCCTAAAAAGGCCCCAGTGTTCATTGGCCTAATATAAACTGATGCACCTCTAAACCTGTGGTTTTGGTACCAGCGATTTGTTTGAGGAAGTATATCTTGGAGGATCTTGCTGCCCTCTTTGGACTTTATGATGGTACCAAGCGTGCAGGTTTTTGCAAACTTGGTCAACCACAAACACTTAACATTAGCTTTGACCTCCACGAATTAAATTCCAAAGAGGCGCAGATCAAGGACTGAACTCTAGAGTGCACTGCTATTAGATCTTTTGCAGGAAGAAGAGTAACCCACCCTAATTTCTTTGTGTCTGTTGGTGAGCCAATTAACTGTCTAATATGTTACAAAGGGACTGGCATTTAGCTGGTACAGTTTGTCTACAATTACCTGAGTATGGGTTATTATTGTACACCATTGTGAGTTCTAGATATGCAGTGTGCACTGGTTTGCCATCATCCACTGCTTCAGAAGTTTTTCAAAGAAGTTGACCATTTTAAGTAAGCAGGACCTCCTCCTGATACATCTGAACAGTGTTGGGGTGAGAGTCTGTAGGTTGTCTGTAGCCTTAATTATTAATTCTATAATGATAGGTGCATAGATTAGTACTAAGCTAACTGTCCTTGTGAGCCATTTTAAGCTTAGCTAATTGCCCCATGTGATAATCCAACCCTGCACCTCATTTCTATATGGTAAACAACTTAACCATTATGCCAATCTCCATTCCATAGCCTGACAGATGCGGCTGGTCGGGTTTATGGGTCTATAATTACCTGTCTACAGCTGCCCCAACCACAGAAAAATGTAAACAAGACATTAGAAACCTAAAGGTTTTTCTGCTCAAAGCTAGGAGTCTAAACAACAGACTCCACTCCCTATAAGCTCTCTTTTCTCTAGAGAATGCTGACTTGCAGTTACTGAGATATGGTTTAAAGCTGTGTATAGCACCCTGGCAGTGCAAGCATATAATGCCTTCCACAAATTTAGGCCAGGTACTACACAGGCAGGGACTAATGTTAGACGAGTCTCATTTTAAATCAGAAATAAATATACCACAAGGCTGGTCATACAGGACAGTACACTTGAGCTTCTCCGTGTTCAAATCACCATAGGCAAAATCCTAAACCACTACCTTACAAACTATAGACCCCCTCTATGACCCAAGAAATGCATGACACATATTTGAGTTTACTGGAAACACTCACCATCCAAACCAATACCACATTAATGGGTGATTTTAATTACCTCACTAACAACTGGGAATCATATATGACACTAAATGTGCAGGCACAGAGACTCCTGGATTTTGTAAATATATATGCCCTGGACCAGATTGTCAGTACACCAAGCAAGGGTGCAAACATACTGGATCTGGTCCACACTAAAATGGGACACCACTGTAAAATCTCTAGTGCAATGTCCTCTCTGATGAGGTCAGACCATAAAATGGTTTCCCTTAAAGTAAAAATACAACCCAGAACCCCAGTGAACTGTGGAGCTTTTCTCCCCAGGCTTCCACTGAAAATGGGCTCATACCCAGTCAGACTTTCTCAGTAAATAAATGTCAAATAAATAAATAAATAAATAAATAAATTAAATTAAATAATGAAATAAGAAACCTCCAGGCACTGGACACAACCCAGTTTGGTTTTGTCAAGAGCAGGCTATGCCTACTCAGCCTGGTGGCCTTCCTTGAGAAGGTCACCAAAGGAATGGATACAGGTAAAATGGTTCACACAGCCTACCCTGACCTGCCTAATTCATTGGACATAATACAATGAGTCATAGGAGACTCTATTGTGAGACATAGTCTGATGTCCCACTTACCAAGCTAGATAAGGGGAAGGCTACAGTTAGTTGCCTGTCAGGTGCCTATCAAGGGCCAAGATTCACCAGATCATGCATGACTTGACATGTACTTCCTTGGACTATATGAAGAAAGGCAAGATTGAGCTCTCAGAATATGTGTCACAGGCAGGAATGAGCCTAGCATTGAGCAGCATTCTACCATCTCCAAGGATGAAGTCACGATACCAACAGAAAATGATTGACTTTAGGAACTGGTTTAGCTACTGGTGTCATTCCAAAGAGATACAGCACTTGTCAGCCTCCTTCAACATAGCTGACAGGCCACTCGGCTTTGACAGGGATAGTCTTCACCTGTCACCTCTAGGCTTTCGGATTTGGCCAAAACATTATTCACCCCATAGTGCCTTTTTCAGGGATTGCCAAACAGACAAACCTTCTACCATAGCAAAAACTATTCAGAACAAGCTAAAGGCTTTACTGTTCAATGTTAGAAGTCTCAATAAGAAACTGCACTCCCTGGAGGCTTTCCTCATCCTGGCGAATACTGATGTTTGTGCAGTTAATAAAACCTGGTCCAAAGTCATGCAAAGCACTCCAGTGGTGCATGGCTATAATGGCTATCATATGTTCTGTCTAACCACTAAACATGAAAGAGCAAAATTCAGATGTGTATCTACCTATGTAATGGATAATCACACATCAAGGCTGGTCAAAGAATATGACATGCTTGAGCTAGTACGTGTCCAACTAACCAATGGAAAAATCCATTACTATACTCTTACTATCTACAGGTCCCCTAACAGATCCAGGAAACCCATACATAATAACTGAAGTTACTAGAATCATTCACCATCCAACCCAATAACATACTCAGGGATGATTTTAATTACACTTCCATTAACTGGGAGACATACATAACCACTAACATGCAGGTCCAAAGATTTCTTGACTTTGTAAATTCAAATGCCCAGGAGCAGATAGTCTGCAGTCCCACTAGGGGAACAAATATCCTAGATCTAGTATTCACAAATATGGGAGAGAACTGCACCCTGCTAGTGTGATGTCCTCACTGGTAAGACCAGATCACAAAGTCCATTGAAATAAAGGTAAAACTACTGCCCCCACCTAACCTCAAAAACCTTAAGAACTTTTCTAAGGTAAATTACCCCTTATTAAGGGATGGCACAGCTAAGCTTCAAAGCTTCCCCCAAATCCTGAAAACACAGAAACCTATGCATTATTTAGGATAATCCTAAATTAACTGTTTATTATGAATGTATCTACTGCCTTTTT
This sequence comes from Protopterus annectens, assembly GCF_019279795.1. NCBI lineage: Eukaryota > Metazoa > Chordata > Ceratodontiformes > Protopteridae > Protopterus > Protopterus annectens. The sequence continues at coordinate 1,029,100,963 of NC_056726.1, read as the reverse complement.
TTACATCCATACAATGGATGCCATTAAAAATACTCTATGTATACCATTAATTCCTACCCAGTCTGTATAAAACTTTGTACACTGTGTATAATCACTAGGAAATTCTATGAAAAAAATGTGGACTGTTTTAGTATTGTAAATATTATCTTGTTGTAATAATTTTCATCTGTAACTGGAGCTTTTCTCCCCAGGCCTCCACTGAAAATGGGTTTCTGATCCAGTAGAATTTCCCGGTCAACAAATGTCAATAAATACATTTAGGAAGGATACAAGCTTAGAATCTGTGCTGTGTGATGGCCTAAAACCATGTTGGAGTGAGGACAGAGATTAATGGGTACATGTTTTGTAGTAGCTGGGAATGGGTGGACTTTTTGAGGATTTTAGGTAAAGGAGGTATAATATATAGGTCTAAAATTGTTAATCTTGTCAAAGGACCCCCTCGTGGAGTGGAATAATATAAGATTATTAGCAGATGTTAGCTGTGTATGATTCTGCAAAGGATCTATAAATAAGAATGGATATTGGGCAGGCAATTGACTTCGCTGCACATTTTAAGCATTCTTTGAGTAACTTATCTAATGTCAGTGTTTGGCTGCAGATTGGTAAGATACGATTACATTTTTAGGGTGATGATCGAATGAAGAAAGAGTTAGGATTATTAGTTGGGGGTGTATAGTAAGTAGGATTAGGAGTAGTAGTGCTTGCAATAAGAGTACAGAGTTAATGAAGTCGGTATTAAAAGAGCATGCAGTATTGTAGTCAGAATCACTGGGATTTGGGAAGAGCTGGGTAGGGCTACCTGCAAGGAGGAGTTTAGGTAATCATGACCAAACTTTTTGAGGGAAGTTGGAGTGAAGGTTTTGTTGATTAGTGAAGTATGTTTTTTGTCTTGAATGACTTGGGTGTTGGTCTTGTTTCTTATCGTATAATAAGCTTGAAAAGCAGAAAAGGTAACAGTATTTTCCAAGTGCTCCATGCATTATCTCTTTCACTCATGAGATGTTTTGTTGAAATGCATAGTCATGTGACATGGTTACATTAAAAATGCTTTTTTTTCCATGACTAGGGCTAGAATGTTAAGGATGGACAAAAAAGTTTGGTTAAAATATTGAACTGCTTCATTTAGAGGAAGAGTTTTTAGCACATGTAAAATGTACTCAGTCAGTTTCATTAAAAATATCCTCATTAAATTTGGTGAGATTCCTAACATATTTTAGGCATGGTAGAATGGGTGAGAATGACAAATGTGGGCTGATAATCACTTCAAGAGTCAAGTTACACACCTGAGTGAGATTTATGTCAGCTTGGTTTGTTACAAACCAGTCTATGATGGTTTCTGTTTTAGCGGATTTATCGAATCTGTTTGGGGCTCTTATTATTTATGTAAGTGAACAGCGGTGACAAAGGTTGTCGGAGTCTAAAGGCTGAGGCATATTTTTGGGAAGATTGCAGGATACCCAATTAATGTTGGAGTCACCAAGAATTAGCATATTTTAGGTTATATCTATTGTAGCCCAGGATTGTATAACTTCCATAATGGCAATATTATTTGTTTTATTAGATGAGATATAGAATGCATTGATACAGATGCCTCTATTGTTGCTGATATTTATAATGGATACAAGGAGTTATGGGTTAGCAATTTTAGTAATTGTTTTAGATATAGGTTAATATTAAATTTATTAGAGAAAAGAATTGCGGTGCCACCTGCATGTTTGAAGAGATAGTCTAGCAGGTGAGTATTATAGGCAGGTGGGGTAACTTTGCCATAGATAGAAGGATTTAACCATGTTTCTGTCAAAATAAGTATGGCATAGTTATGTTGCTCCAACCTTGTATGCAGGGCAGTGGTTTTGTTACATAGACTCTGCATTCTGATGTCGAACACTTTGAGATTATTTGTTGAGTGTTTGGATGAGGTAGTTGGATGACTGGGAGAAATATAAATGAATTCATATTGTTGGTTGTTTTTGCTTTGGTTCCAGAGTTTTGGTGAATGTTGCCACTTTGAAGACAGCAATATGTGTCTGTCTATATGTGAGAGATGCACATGACTGAAAGGTGTTTTCAGACTAATCAAAATATGCAGTTTAAAAATTAAAAAATGTAGTTAACCAAACTGGAGGTCCTCCTATCACAAAAAAAACTCTGTGAACACATGCCAGCACTACATTCCACACTAATAAAAAGCAATTATCATATGTTCATGCCATTAAAAACTGCTGCCAAACCCTTCACAATCTAGTGAATCTTCAACCCAGTTTAAGTGAAATACCACAATGTCTACTAGCAGTAGCATAGCAAAGAGTCACTAGGTAATTAAAAACTCCAAAAATAATGCACCTATATACCCTTCTCACATAAGTATAGCAGTGATTGGTGACTCTATTGTTAGACATACTGACTCAACTACAATGCTGGACAAAGAGAGGATGACAGAAAGTTGCCTTTCAAGAGCACAGATCTCCAACATATCAAGGGCCCTTATGATCTTTAAGCCAAATAGATATAATTATAACATGGTAAGGTGTGGGAGTGAAGGATCTGATTCAAATAAACCCTGAGGGATAGGCAGACAGATATGACAGAGTCTACATGCATGTCATCAATGCAGGTAAGACTCTACTTTTAAGTAGAAACCTTCCATTCCCTTAAATGATGCCAAAAACAGGGAAAAGATGGCTGATTTCAACAATTGGCTATATAGTTGGAGTCATTCAAAGGGGATTCACTATGTGTCAGCATGGCAGGAGATACAAGACAGACATTCTTGTTTTGCACCCCTCATTTTAGGGATTCTAAATACTAACAAAAACCTTTGGTGTTCCCGTAATGGATTTTTAGGCAGAGTCCAGTTACAGGATCTCACAACTTAAAAAAAGAAACATTTCAAGCACAAGATACACTAAAATGGCTCTGATCAATGCAAGGAAACTAAATAACAAATCACCTGATCTTGAGGACCTGTTGTAGTTGGAATGCAGAAATGTGTTTGTATTATTACACAAACGTAGTTTACAAGTACATTCCCTCCACTGCAACATTTTGCACCTACCATGCTTTTCAGCCCAGTGGTAACTGCAGTGGAGTATCTGTATGTGTTACCACATCACCTCTAGCCAGATCCCCAGAGACCAAAAACTGAACTGATTAAGATCCAAATCAAATTAAATAGGCCCAATGATCATCTCTTAGCATCTTATAGGACCCTTCTGTGCTCCCAAAAAATAATTCATGTTAGGCTCCTAAATTCACTGGATGAAGTGCAAATTAACAGTTTCATAGGCTTCATCTTTATAGCTTAGTACTAGGCTAACTGCTCCTGTGGGCCATTTAAAGCTTAACCAGTAGCCAGTCACTCTCAAAAGTGAGAATCAAACCCTGTACCTTCTGTCTGTAAGGTAAGCATCATAATTATGCCATCACCCAGAAATGTTATTATCCATTGAGACTTTAATTAGAAGGTTATACACTGGGATAGCTATATGCCAACTCTCGGTTGTGCCCCAAAATTCATTTACTACACAAATAAAACTCCATAGACCAAGTTGTCAAGGAAATCACTAAAAGACAAAATATTCTTGACCTAGTTCAACATGGTATTGATATCAACTATTGATATCAACAACTGTGTTCCATAGCATTCATGGCACCTATCCTGCGGCAAATAACACCACTAAGATAACTAAAGCCAGCAGGAACCCGAACTGTCCTGAAGAACCTTGCAGATCTTAAATGTATGTCTCATTATAATACAAAAGACGTTAGTAGTCGTTTTATTTTTTAATTTGCTGTAATCCTTAATGTACTGAGCATAACTGCATGAACCAGCAGCAGGGATTTGAGTTCCCCCCATCCCCATGTAGAACCATCCTGGTTTCTACCCTTCAGTCTGTAAACACTCCACTCTAAACTATAATACTAGCCCTTAAAGTCTCTAAAGAAACATCTGTCCATCTGTTCTTTCTTGTCTGAGATATATCCCCACAACCCTTCCAGTCTGTCTCTTAGAGTCAGCAATAGCAGACTCATTCCCTTACAGCCCTCAGACAAGGCAGTTTCTTATGGCATCCAACCGGTCAAATTAAAAGGGGCTTCACTGCTTTTAAAATAAAATAAAATAAAATAAAAAAAAATAAAAAAAGCATTAGTAACAAAAGAAGGGCTAACATTATAGATGTGACTTCAGAGCAAGTGATAGTTTATTTTTTACTTGCACATACCTTGCTCAGATCATCCCTGTCCGTTCGCCCTACTGGCTCACTGCAATCCCCTACCCTGCCCCCAATTGCCACCTGCCCCCACTACTCCTACATTTATGCCTACATAACTCCTCCCACCCTCCAGTCACAACACTCCACACAGCCAACAACCACCCTATAACCTAAATTAGCTAATCAAAACTTACAATTAATCTCTAGTACATAACAAACAGCCTTCAGTACACACCCATTTACTAAGGATACATCACCAATACCTTATCCTCACATTAATCCCACATTAAACAAAAACACATACCTACTTACCCTACAGCCGCAATATGTTACTTTATGGAATTCTAACCCTCCTTCTCCTATTAATAGCTGCACAGCTCACATCGTATCATGCACATCTTGACACCACATGGCAACAGCAAACTCCCACAACTCCTTACACACCAAAACAGATAGAAACCTCCATTATCATTGCTGCTAACATCTTTAATATCATGACCACCTCCCTTTACACATTGCACTTTGTCCCCTTCAAAACACAATCACTCAAATCATTGACATATGATAAAGCGTTACAAAGATACATAAAAGTAATAGTTACTGCATCACAACTAATTCTTAGGAGAGATATGCATCCCAAACTTGGCCCCCCCAACAAAACTTATCAATCTATCATCAACCACACTAAACCTCACCAGAAAAAACTCCAATATCCTAATATTAAATATAAACATTAGACATATTCTCAACAAGACCAGTGGATTCCACGCTACTCTCTCACAATACTCACCCGATATAGTGGTCTTAACAGAAACATGGCTTAAATCAAGGCTCAACAACAATAAGATAACACCCCCTGGCTATAACAACAATGAGATAACACCCCCTGGCTATAACAACAATGAAATAACAGCCTCTGGCTATAACAACAATGAGATCACCCCCCCCCCCGGCTATAACAACAATGAGATAACACCCCCTGGCTATAACAACAATGAAATAACAGCCTCTGGCTATAACAACAATGAGATAACACCCCCTGGCTATAACAACAATGAGATAACACCCCTTGGCTATAACAACAATGAGATAACACCCCTTGGCTATAACAACAATGAGATCACCACCCTGGCTATAACAACAATGAGATAACACCCCCTGGCTATAACAACAATGAGATAACACCCCCTGGCTATAACAACAATGAGATAACAGCCCCTGGCTATAACAACAATGAGATAACACCCCCTGGCTATAACAACAATGAGATAACACCCCCTGGCTATAACAACAATGAGATAACACTCCCTGGCTATAACATCAATGAGATAACACTCCCCGGCTATAACAACAATGCGATAACACTCTCTGGCTATAACAACAATGAAATAACAGCCCCTGGCTATAACAACAATGACATAATACCCACTGGCTATAACAACAATGAGATAGCCCCTGGCTGCAACATACATAGACAAAACTGGACAGGAAAAGAGGCGGAGGTGTAGCCATACTATACAAAAATAATCTAACCCTCAAAGCTATAGACATAATCATCTCAGATGTCACTAATGCAGAAATACTATTAACTAAATTTTACTTAATTCCAAAAAGCAAATGAACATTGTAAGTGTCTACATCCCACAAGGGAATAATATCCCTGCCCTAGACCATATCCTACAATGGGCAAATAAGCTCCTTCCCTAAGAAAAAATTATACTTGGAGACTTAATATTGATTGATATTCCTGTAACTCAAACACACCCACAAACCACATTTCTCTGTACGGCTTCTCCCAACTTATCCAACACATTACCAGGATATACAAAACATCAAAAAAAGAATAAATCCTAGATTGGATACTCACCAATCAACCCAACATCTCAACTCACAGGCAGTCTCCGTGACAACCTTAGTGACCACCACACCACCTTTCTACTCCGGCAGCAAATCAGCTCTTCCAAAACCCCATTATATCAGCAAATCAGGAAACAAAAAAAATTTAAATTGCCAAGAGTTCATATACTCACTCAACAGCTCTACATGGGCACCTCTCAAATACCTCCCATTAGACAAGGCAGTGGAGTTATTTAACTCCACCTTCCTTAGCATCCTAAATAAGCTTGCCCCACCTAGAACAAGATAAAACCCAACTACACCCAATGGCTAACCAAAAAAAAAACAAGAGCTCTACTAAAAGCAAGAGACAAAGCCTGGGACAATTGACACCTTAACAAATCACTAACCAATCATCAGAAATACCTAGAATTTAGAAATTCTGCCAAAAAGCATATAAGACAAGACAAAAAAGAATATACTAAAGTACTAGAACACCAAGGAAATCCACAAAAGTTCTGGTCTGCAATCAAGAAAATCATTCAGCCTAGTCAAATCACCACCCACTCCCCAAACACTGACAACACCATAGATGACATACCCACACAGTTTAACACATTTTTCACCAATTCAATTCTCAAACTAACAAACATTAGCCACACCTCACTCCTGTCTCTCCAACACAAAATGACAGTAACTTCTCCCTACAACCTGTTCCTACTGCCACCATAAAAAAAGCCTCAAAAACTAAAGCCAACAACTCTACCTGCAGATAACCTACCCGCAGACTATCCAAAAATCACTGCATAAGCCATTGCGTACCCTGTCTCCTTCCTTATAAACCACTCCATCACTGAACAACAGGTCCCAACTATCTGGAAAATAGCCCACATCATTCCACTACATAAAGGTGGCAGCTCTATAGAGCTTTCCAACTACTGTCCAACTGCTATCCTCTCTTCACTATCAAAATTCTGGAAAAATGCATCCATACTCAATTTCTCCACTATCTCCTCACTAACAATTGACTATCCAAAACTCAACACAGATTCCACCCACACCATAGTACAACCACTGCCCTTCATATCTTCACTAACTCTGTCACCTTCTCAGAAATGAAGGTAACCTGGTCTCATCTGTCTTTCTGGACCTCTTAGAAGCCTTTGACATGGTCTCACAGTCCAGACTGTTAAACACACTATCAGAATTTAAAACCAGTCACTACACACTCATCTGGTTCCAGAGCTGTCTCACCGGGAGGCAGCAAGTAGTCAAATGACGTAACTCCCTCTCCCCACTGCAGTTAGTCACCTTAGGGCTCCCACAAGGATCCATTCTTGACCCTCTTCTCCTCACATTATTCACTAATAGCCTACATACCGACATTAATGAAGCCATGTTACTACAATACGTCAATGACTCTACCTTAATTTGTGCACTGTCTTCAGGAAATAACACAGCAAGCCTTCTCTAAAGTAGAAACTTGGCTAACCAATGCCAAGTTAATACTCAATCCCAAGAAAACAAAACTCATCCTGTTTCATCATACAAGATTCCCAGATACCTCTTTGCTATTCAAAATTACCTCAGCAAACAATAATATCATTACCCCAGTCTCCCACACCAAACTCCTGGGAGTAGTAATAGAACAAAACATGAACTTTGATCTCCACATATATCAAACAATCAAAAAAGTCCACAAAATATGGGTAGCCTGTACAGGAACAAACTTTTTCTCACAGACAAATCCAAAATCTCCATTGCCAGAGCCCACCTTCTCTACACTCCTATATGCATCACCCATCCTTACTAACCTTAAGAAAACTTGCATAAACAAACTAGATAGCTGCTATAATAAAATAGCAAAGTTCGCTACAGCTGCCCGCTATAGATCCCATCATTGTCATGTGCTCAAAGAACTCTCATGGCTAGAATTCCCCAACCTACTACTTTTTAACCAGCTCTCTATGGCCTACCAAATACTCAACCAACCTGAAAAAAACACCCGCTGTCAAAGGCATGCTTACTCACTATTCATTTATTTAACATTTGTTTCAGCGGAGGCCTGGGGAGAAAAGCTCCAGATGCATGTCTTTGTAACATGGGAGGAAACCGGATCACCTGGAGAAACCCACACAAATGCAGGGAGGACATGCAGACTCCACACAGAAGGCACCCCAGCTAAGAATCAAACTGGAGAACCTCTTGCTGTGAGCCTACAACGCTACCGCTGCACCACCCATTCCAATAGCCAGACCCTGTGCTCCATAAACATCACTAAAAGTAGCAATAATGTTGGTGACTCGCTATACTCAAACAGTAACACCAAAATCTGGAACTCTGTACTCATCAGTGTTAGATCCACCTCCAGCACCACCAAGTTTAAGACATTACTAAAAGATCACTTAACATCTACCTGGCTCTGCTCACGTACTAACCCTGGATAACTTTCCCTCACTCAGATATGACCTCTAACTATACTTCTATCCACTCTATAACTCCTGTAACCTCCTTCTCCCTTATTTATATACTGTTGTCTTCCTCGCAGTTGTAAACTGTATTCTGTCAGAAGACATACTAAATGTTCGGTAAAGGCTAAAGAAAATCTAACACATGCTGCACTGTATTTGTACTTTATTTATGTGTTAATCTCATCTGTCATGTTTATATTTTTGTTGATGAATCTCCTATGTATATAAATTGCTTTACTGATCTCTGCTAGACTGCAAGTTGATAGATACATACACAGCTGTATAGTAAATGTTTTATTTTTTGTACTAGACATGTATTAGTAAAAATGTACTTTGCTGGAGCTTTTCTCCTCAGACCTCCGCTGAAAATGGACACTGTTGTCCAGTTGGACCATCCGAATAAACAAATGTTGCATAAAGAAAAATAAATAAATTATCCCCCTTGTACTCCCTTAAATCCAGTCACAAACTGAGAACTTTTCATTCAAAATCTCCAGAGAGACGCAAATACTACAAAGTTGAAAGACTTCAAACATACAGGCTGGAATTCACTAATCCTCCGTGTAAGACTAAGTCTTGCTCGGAAACGGCAGTCTAAGAGTATGATGTCAGCTCGTCATGCATATTCATGAGGGCGAGATGACTCAACTCTAAGGCTAACACAGAGCATGCACGACTGCAGGGCACGTGTCAGACTGGTGAGCAGTCCAAATAGCCACGCCCCTGCAAGTGCCTAAACAGCAAATGTCAAGAGAAATGAGCGAGTCTGCTCAAATGTCAACATACCCAACACTAAACTCCCCCACATTCTAACCCCCATGTACAAGTTTAAAATGTAAAGCTTTCCATTTTTCTTTTTATTCCCGATATAGCTGCCCGTATTTGCGCGTGTATGTGCGGGTTTGCCCAGTGCTTAGCTACAGTTAGCAGTGAAGACATCAAAGAGGATTATAAACTATTTATATGCAAATTAAGCCCAATAGCATAGTGGTAGACCCTTTGCACAAAGAGGAGGCATTCCCAGTTCGAGTCCCACCACACCCCTTCCCATTTTCTGTAGGAAATCTGTGCATAAAAATAACTCCTGGCATTTACCTTTTAATTGTTAGTAAAGTGCATTGAAATGTCCTATGTAGTAGTAAACAATATTTTATATATATATAAATATATATAATATATATAAATATATATAATATATATATATATATATATATATATATATATATATGAAGGTGGAATGGTCATGCATACTGATAAATGCAGAAGTAACATATCTTAAGCAATGTGAAGCACTGCTAAGCAAAGTTTACTAGTATTAAGCACAGTTAAGTATAATTGCTCATAGCTTAGCACTGCTTTAACTAGCGTAATGGCTTTGTGCGGAGCTGCACATCGCGCCAACTAGCGGAAACAAAACATGTTTGCGCGGAGCCGCACACCGCACTAACTAGCGCAACATTGGGCAGCGTCGGGCAACGTAGAGCAATGTAGAGCAACATCAAGCAATGTTGAGCAAAGTTGAGCAAAGTCGGCTAAACATAGCCACACCTACTAGCCGGTCTGGCCAGTAGTAAAATAAAAAGCAATGACAGGAATTGAACCCATGATACTATGCACCATAATCACAGTACTAAACCACTAAGCCATGACAGCTTTACATATGGATGCATTTCCAACACACTCATATATATCAATGGAAGTTTACCCATTGCTAAGCAGGTTTGCTTTTAGCTGAGAATTTTCAAAACCGACCAATCACAAATAAGTGCGGGAAATGAGGCATATTTAAGCTCCATAGGAGGGAATAATTGCCATAACTGGTTGTAGCTCCCATCTGCAGTCAGCATGGCCGGTGATGGAGAGGGCTCTCATTTTGGAGCGCAACGTTGGGGCATTGAGGAGTCAAAAGTAATAGTTTGGCTCCTCGTCCATCATCATGATGCAAGACTCCTGCAGGGCCAATTTCAGGGCAGTGAGTACAAAGCGGAAGCTTGGAAAGATCTAGCACATGATCTCACCAGTGCCACAGGCATCCCTTGGACTGGTGAGCAGGTCAGACACCACTACTCAGACCTGAAGAGATGCAAGGAGGCCCGACTGAACCGGTGGATACAGGAGGCCCGTGGAATGGAAAATGCCCCACTACTGAGTATGTAGCCATGGAATGAAGTATGTAAGAATTGCTATTGTAGTCCATATTATGGATAGGTATGTCTCAATATCCCTTCATTTACTTCACAGCTGCAGGTGTCTGCGCTGTGAATCAGCAAGCCTATGCAGATAGGCTGCTAAGGCTGCGCCACCAGGCAGGTTAGTAATTATTCTGCATGTGTTGTCATATAAAAGTGAGAGAGCCTGAAAAAGAGTGTTGTAACCCATTAATAAAGGTATAATAAGTGTTGAATAACTTCTCTGCATGTACTGTTATATAAAATAAGTGAGACAGTGTGAAAAGGTGGTGTAACCCATTAATAAAGATATAATATGTCTTGAATAAAAGACCTCTGCATGCACTGATATATCAAATAAATGAGAGAGGCACTAGAAAAGTGTGTAATGTAATTAATAAAGGTATAATTCCTGGAATGTGTACATGTCACTTTCTTCGATATGTTGTTGTACCCTTGCATTATAGAAATAGTACTATTATATTAAGCACAGTCAACCCACACATGGGTAGGCCCATATAAAGTGGATGAAGGGAGTGCCAGTAGCTGTTAAGCATATATACAGTCCTCAACTGTTGGTTCATGGCCGGCATGTACAGGTTAATCTAGCACATGAGTAGCTTGTTATTGTGTTCCTCAGAAATGTCAGTGTGCTGCTAGAAATGTAGGGGGCTGTCAATATATACCTGATAATGTCACCTGAACACATCCAGATATGTAGATATATAAATATAAATGAAATACATAAATATGCAGCAGTAACATCTGCATCCAGGACAGTTTGTATGTCAGATACAGGTCAGGTATATCAAGAACTAGCAAAACCCATTCCACAATTTAACGGACATTGCCTAGTGTAAATATACATGTAGGGGATATATAACTGCAGTCAATAGGAATTTAGAGTAAACTTATAAGTATATATAAGTTGTTAATGGAGGCATCTTTTTACACCCTACTGTATGTGCATAAACAATGCAATTCCACACCTCAATGGGTATGTCTAATCTCATAAAATTTGTTGGGACACATGTCCTATTGGTTCATAAATATCTGCATTTACTATGATGCATGTGCCCTGTTCACATACCACAATCGTGGTGGCCTGTTGCCACCAATCAATCCTGCATGCTGTTGGAATGTCCACTGTTGTTCTATATATGCATGTGTTATGCTTGCTGTTCAACTGTTGGAACTCTGGTGTGTTGGGTTAATGGGAATACTACTGTATGCTGCTACAACTAAATTGGAATGCTGTTGGCTATTACTAACCCATATTGTCATTAAATCCTCCTAAACATAGAACGTATGGGAAGGCCGGTCCCAGCAGACCCACCTGTCCCATCTCAGGTGGCGATGACACCTGGCACCAGAAGGTCCAGTACCCAGCCCGGGACCTCCTCCTCCATTGGTCCTGTGCCACCTTCGGGTGGAAGCGCTGGAGGGGATGGGGCTCATCCTCCCGTGCAAGTGTGGCTGGAGAAGGGCCACCTATCATCCTCCGAACGGTCCGGGCTGTGGTGCGTAGGGAGATCTGGTGTTCAGTCGTTGATCCTCTATGCCAGCTCAAGGCAAGAGTGGCGCGACTCATGGGCGAGCCTGCCCCTCCTATGCAGCCCCCAGCACAGCCACCCTCCGGGCTGTGAAGGTGCAGTGGTGACTGCCCATGGGTGGGGATCTCAGTTCCACTGTTGCCATCTGTGGGCTCATGGGCTTGCGATTTCCAAACATCCTTCCCTGTCAATGGTGTTCACCCACCCCATGTGTTATATTCCACCCCTGTATGCATCTTGTTTGTCGTGTCTGTTTACCTCCCCAACCTACCTCCCAAAATATACCTACTTCCCCTACCCCACATTCCACTCTCACCTAAAAAAAAATGGGCAATCTGCTCCCACAAAAAAATTATGCCCCATGCATAGCTGCCCATTTTGCAGAAATGTCCACTGGACACATAAACTGAAATTTAATTGGCAGTACAACATACTTTGTTGTCCTCACCCCTCTCTCAGGGGTGGAAGGTTTCAAATGTCCCTCCAAATTACTAGTATATGCACAGCTATTGCTGTTAAAGAAATGGACAGCTATGGACCTTCCCTACACCTGCCCTGCATATCCCAAGCTGTTTTCCCTACTGTCTTTCCCTCTTTGTGCCCCTTTTTCACCACTTTCCTATCTCCCCATTTTCTTTTCTTTCAAAGAAATGAGCGTGGGGGTTAGCATGAGTAAGCACTTTTAAGCAGTAGTAAGCGGGTTTGCGCGAGTGTTCGCTTGTGTGCGCTTAGGTTAGTATTGCTAAGCATCACGCAAACCCATGCAAACCCGCTTACAACTGCTTAAAAGTGCCATAGTCACCCTGCATATGAAGGGCCTTGTTCTGCTCAGCAGCAAAATAAAACACCACTGCCAGTCTCGAATCCCAGACCTTGGACACACTAGACTGCATGAAGTACCACTAGGCCACAGTAGATATACAGCAGGTTGTTGCTGAAATATTTATATCATGCATCAGAATGAATGAATGTAAAGGAAAGATAGGAATGCCATAACACAAAACCTGTTCTGTGGAACTTTACCAGCAGTTGTTGTGGAATTGCATTACATGACTGTGATAACAGAACTAGACATTCTAGCAGTAAATAATGTTACAGCAGCACTTTACAACCCCACACAGTATCATAGCAGGACAGTCCCCACCCAAATGTGCAAAATGCATGTGTGTTCAAGGTACAGCAAGGATGTAGATAGGCATACTCAGTACTGGAATTGTCCAGTTTTCATGAGCATCCTGTGATAATGTCAACAAAAGAAATAGCACAAACTGTGCAGAAGTAAGTACATTAATATCCACAGTACAGCAGTTCCCAAACAGTTCATGTGCAAAATGAAAACATCTCAATAACTACGTATGTATACCAGCTAATTGTATAAGTAGAAAAGAAACTACATACTCCCATGTATCTTGTGTTAGCATTTGCAGGGGTGAGTACAATTCTACACTGTCAACTGTGTACTGGAAGTGGCAACATTCAGGTCTGAGTACAACATTCAAATCTTTGGCTACACCCCTAGCATCAGTTATGAGAAGTAACGAACCTTCTAACTTACACAACGGTGTCCACAGCAAACAAGCATGGTCCCCACTTTGGAAAGCTGAAAGGGCTATGCCTACCTGACTTAGCAATTTAGAGTATTGGGTTGCTATGACAGTGAGTACTGCAAGTACCACACAGCAGGCTGCATGTAATTGCCCAATGGTGGCCACCAATTGGTGCATAGGCCATCACATGCACATGTGAAGATGCCTATAAAAGCAGGCGGTACTTGCTGTCCACACATGCAATCATTTCATTGGAAGTACGGAGGGAGAGAGAGAGAGAGAGAGAGAGAGAGAGAGAGAGAGAGAGAGAGAGATGTACGAATGCAGACAACAGCAGCAGGAAAAACAAAAAAGATCAACCAAAAATATACTGAAATAAAAAGTAATATATAGCAAAAGAAAAAAGAAAAACTAAAAGAATATATGGAAAAAAAAATATATTGAAAAAATATATATTGAAAAAAAGTATATTGAAAAGTAAAATATATTGAAAAAATATATATTGAAAAAAAATAATATATTGAACAAAAAAATTTTTAAAAAGTACATATTGAAAAGAAAAATATATTGAAAAAAATAAAATTGCAAAATAAATAATATATTGAAAAAAAAAATAATTATATTGAAAAATATATATCTTGAAAAAAATCATAAGCTATAAAAATAAAAGCTATTACAAAACACACGAAACAGACAAATATGAACACATACAAAGGTAAGGTATGTAACAGCTTTGTATTTACTGGCATGTAGTGGATGTTTATGAAGAGTACTCTACATAGTTTGAATCATCCATATGTGGCAGCAGTACGTATCTATGCACAGATGCCTTGCATAAATACTGGCATGGAGACATCAGTGTGTAGCTGTGTGCAGTGGGATATGACTGTGACATATGTAGTTCAGCATTAAATGTCAAACATCTGATCCATGTTATCTGTGTTCTGTACAGTAGTGTGTACAATGTATGTTTGTGGGAGTAGAGCATACAGTTATATAAACATGGATGTGACAGAGTAACAAATGCATGATAGTCATATTAATGTGTATCTTAGCATTGGCAATAGCTGTACCAGGCTAGTATGCTAATCTAGCATTTGCAGCTATATATACACCCTCTGATATATTACTGCGTGCTCACATGTGACACTTGTTGATGTTGCAGCAAGGCCAAACAGGTCAGCCGTGAAGTACATGAACTTACAACAGTGTGGACCTTGTGTGTGTATGGCACACCGATATGGAGAGATTTGTCAGTGTCAGATATATTAGCATCTGTACATGTGCATAGAGCAAGGGACATACTGCAACTATTTGTGAAGGGTGGACATATATATGTTGTTGAAGGTTGTTATGCGCATATTTCTATGTAGGTTGTAGAGTGTGGCAAACAAGACAGCATACAGTGCTGTTATATGACATGTGGTGGTTAAACTCTGTGGGTATGATTCATCAGGTTTGCAGTGTTGCAGCCACCGAGGCCTGCTAAAGCTACATGGGCTGAGAACACCTTCAATGGATTCCGCACAACACTGTGCAATATTATGACATAACGGTATACTTCACAACCTTTGCATAATTGAAATCCCCACCATGAAAGGTGGACTGTTTATGTGCCTATATGTATATCTACATGTACACCAATGGATGTTTATATGTATGTGTGTATATTTTTATATATATATATATATATATATATATATATATATATATATATATATATATATATATATATATATATATATATATAGATAGATATATATTTTTTTAGAGAGAGACAGGGTCATATTTACTGCAACAGATGCCATGGACTCAAGCTTAATGTTGACACTGCATTGGCATACCTTCTTGCAAAGACTCTGTACCCATTAACTATCACATACATGGTAGCCTACTTAACACCAAAGGTGTGATAAGAGACCATGGGACACAGGTGGACAGTAGTCACCCCTTTGATAATCACAGTGCCATACTAGCCATGTCCTCTGTCTACGTGGCACACGTCATCACAAAAGGTGTGTCATCCAGGAAAATATAGGTCAGTGTTCTCCTCTACTCATCACACATAAAGCCCATTATTGATTACAATGTCCCATGCGGTATGTACCTCACAAGACATCTACAGCAACTGGAAACGACACAGACGTACCTCACAAAGAGTAATACTGGCCTCAAACAGATGCCCTATGCTGACCATCTCACAAACCCACAGCTAGAGTGTGTTGCATACCGCCTACACAGAGGTGACCTCTGCCTAAAATACTAAGCTATGTCAACCCAGAACTGCTGGACATGCTCCACGTACACAGATCACAATCCCTATGAGCTACACGCTCTAGGAACCTAAACCTTGTGACCTCAATAGACAGCACATGCTGGAGGGATAGATTCCTATCTCAGAGACATCCCATACTCTGGAACAAACCACCTATCAATAGCAAACAGAGCTTCTAATTAGCTGTTGTCATAAATAATCCTGATGATTGTATGGGAGATAGGAAATACACCCCGGGAATCACCTCTGTGGCTCTGCTTAACAGGACCACGTGAAACGTACTTACCTGTGTGTCAAAGGCCAGGGTAGCATATGGCTAGATGTCTATAGGCCCTAAGGCCAATAGCCTATTACCTACCTATGAAGCGATACACACCCACATGTACTTGTTGCAATAATTATGTGAGGTTGACTGAGTGTGATGGTGAATGTGTTGGTGAATGTGTCAGAGTTCTGTATATGTGTGATAGATTAGTGGGAAACTGTTTCTGTCATGGTGTTATGTGTCCTAGCTGTGATCCCAGCAAAAGATGTGTATGCAATTGCTAGGCAGAAAAAGCAGTATGCCATACCATCTGACGTAGTCCCTTGGTGTTGACTGGGGTGTCCCATTGTAGGCTAAAGCAGTACATGTATGCTTATTGAGTGTTACTGCTGGTGAATCCAACTCATGTATGAACTGTAGTACTACCTGAAGCTGTATGCCTACACAGCACTGTATGGTGTATGTCCACATTTATTGGAACCACTGTTTTGTGTGTGTTCCCTGTAGTCCTCACAGATTACATACCTCAGGCATAAGGCTTTGTAACTACTGACACACAGTACTGTATGGTACACAATTAAGGTCATCTGGGTTGCCATACCTTTGTGTCTGGTATGTATGTCTGATTTGTGTGTGGGTATGCCTGTACCATGGCCTCGGTCATATGTTTGTTACAGGATATAAGTGCGTATCTAGCAACATGTATAGTCTAGTACAGCAATATGCCACCTATATTAATGAATGTGCACATATGTTAGGCAGGGGTTTGCCATCAACGACTAGTGTGGTATACTGCTAATACTGTAACTGGACTTTATAATCATTGCAATGGAATACATATTTCTTGATGCATTAGCTTGATATATACCTCCTGTGGCTAGGTGGTGCATTGTGTCGCATACAGTGTGCCATGTACTGTTGTATAGTCTTACATACTGGTTTATCTTTGTTGCTGTGCAAAACATAGTTTGATATATAGAGTGTGCCAGGCACTGTCAGGCAGTTGTGGGCTTAGCACTGATATGTGGTATTGAAAGTGTGTATCCTCTGACAGCCAATAGGTTGCTATATATGGCAGTTAATTGATATTTGTACTTTAGAATGTTAAATGTGCCACATGACATGCTCACACATATTGTTTCATTGTCTTCCAGGGTAATGGCCCACCATCGTAACCCCACCTACAGCACGGCAGAGGAGGAACAGATAACAGCAAGCCTGGTGCAGTGCTATGCCCTGCTGTTCTCCAGAACCAGCCAGGACCAGCATGAGCGGACTGCACTGTGGCAAGATCTTGTCCATAGTGTAAATGACATAGGCATGTATAACTGGACATATGAGCAGGTACGCCATCACTGCAGTGATTTAATTAGACATGTCCGGCAGCGTGCGTCAGATATCCGTCGACAACAGCTTGCCACAGGTGGTGAAGTACCCATTCATTCCCCCTCACCAGAGAGGAGGAGTTGCTCCTGAGCCAGGTGGCTCCTGGCCTACAGCAACAACAACAAGCAACATGTATCATCATGGAGGCCGGAGCCACCCAGCAAGTTGACATGGAGCGTGCATGTAACATGGCATAGCTGTAGACTACTGTTACCTCTATTGGTAGAGCATGCTCATGGGAGATGTGTACTGTGTAGTTAGAGGATGTGGTGCCTAGTGTTGTACAATACTAATAATTAGGAATGTAATCTGTAGGCCCATGACTGTAAACCGTTGTACTACTGTAAGACTGCAGACACACAGTAGCAATGCCACAGTTGTTGCCACTGACAAACTGTCTCATATCCTTGTAGGTCCCTCTGGTGTGACAGCAAGGCAGCAGACCCATGCTGGTGAGTGTGTTCTACATTTAATATTGCTAATTAAATGTGCATGTCATAGGTGAGCTGTGGGCCATGTACACGTAACACACCTATGCATAATGCATGCTATGCATGTTTGCTGTGAGACTATGCACATCCCAGTAATGTGGATAGCTGCCTAAAGCACATACAATACACAGAGCATCCCACATAATTGTGGCAACACTGTAGTGGACATTGGATAGGCAGAGGCAATACACATGCACACAACATTATTAACTTTGTCATACGCGGTACACGTTCACATGCTACACATGGCATATTCAGACACCCGCTGTAAGGTCACATTCCAGTATCCCAAATGTCATCTGCACAGCACACAGAATATACCTGAGGGGCAGATGCCTCTCATGTGGCTGTGCGACACTCTTCAACACATAACACATTCATGTTAGGCAATGCCCCCTATTGAGCACCATGCAAACCCGTGTAACAACTGGCTGTGAAATGGTGAATGTAGCCATGGTACAGCAGTTCTGGTACAGCATGGTATGTGCCAGTCTGGCACACATTAGTAGCCTTGAGTGACCACATGATGTTGCATGATGATGGTTCATGGTACTACACCCCATCCAGTTACAGTGACCACAGTACGTCACATAGCATTAACTGCTATGCACCTCAATGTTGTGTGTGTGCAAACATATGGACCAATACACAATATGCATAGCAATCACCTTTTGTACAAAGTGACACATATGTCTTGTAATGCTATTGAGTGTATAGGTCACATGCCACACACTGTGTATGTGTGATGTTTAATGTTGCAGTCGTGTTGTAGCATGCCATGTCATGGCTGGCACTGGCATGGCCACAATATGTCCTACACTCAACATAACCACTGTACAGTGGCTATGTTGAGCAATGGTATTCCATCAGGTATACATGCACCACTCATCCTGTGTGTATACATAGCATGCATGGGCTAAACCTGTGTCCACATTTATCTGCTAAAGACACAGACACTCTAATCAGAAATGGATATGTATGTGACACACAGATACACATCCAGCCATGGTATGTATACCTGTAAGTGATGGTGCACAGGACATTGCAGAGCTTTTAATACTTACACAGCAATGTTGTGTCCATATACACATTGCATTCCAGGGTGAGGCCAATCACTGAACAATGACACACATGCATCAAAGCCATGTATACTGTTATTACCAAGGGCCTTCCACACCCACAATGCATGCCATTGAGCAGCACACATCCTGCATGCTGACACATGTGATATAACTGTTTGCCGTGTGATACTGTACCCCACCATCACCCACTATTGAGTACGTTCTGGATTGCTGGTGGTGTGTGTGTGTGTGTGTCTGTCTGTTTTAGTGAGGAGTGCATTCGTGTGCATGTGTGCATGTGTTCATGTGTTCATGTGTGCATGTGTGCATGTGTGCATGCGTTCATGTGTGCTGACATCATGTACAGGTCGTAAAGTGTGTTTCTTGGCTTCCTCTAACAGGTGCTGACTTTGGGCTGGTTCAGTGCAGCAGGAAAATTGATGTCACTGAGCAAAATAGTGGTAATGATGACAGGTGTGTTTAGGCACAGGCAGGTTTGCCAGGGTCTGTCGTTGGGCCACCAATCGACAGTACACAAGTGTCCACCCCATCCATGCACACAGTCATACTGCCAATACATCCATCACCAATGCCCTTAGCTGAGAGACAGCGTGCAGTCAGCATTGGCCAGGACAGTGTGGTATCCATGGCACATGCATCCCAACACAGCAGCCATTCCCAGATGTCTGGAAGAGTACCACATAGGCAGATGTCCAAGGGTTCTGATTGGAGCACTGTTGCTCATCATGCCACTGACAGACGTGCCACAGGTCTTACAACCTCACTCATGTTCCAGGCTGTCATGGAGGCACAGGCACATATGGAACGGTTCACCAGACAGGGACTAAGGGCACAGAAGGCACATAACACCGCCATAATTGACATTATCCGTGACCTAGCTGGTGCTGTCCGTAATTACACTGAGGTCACTGATAGACATTGGGGAGAGACATTAGATGTCCTCGGCAATGTCATGTCCATGTGTAAGGACAGTGTGGGATGGTTGAGTCATCGATGTGGATGTACGCCAGCAACATCAGCAGCTGGCAGTCACCACAGACATCCCTCAAGCCACAGCCACTCCCGTAGTGCCAGTACCAGCCCCAGCAATGTTGGGGGTGGGCTGTCCATAGCACGCCCTAGAAGACCATGTGCATGTGGCTCTGGACAGTCCCAGCAGGGACCTGGATCCAGTGTACATCTATCTACCTCTGGGGATAGTACCCAGTCTGGCATAATACCTGATAGTGTCAGTAGCACCCCTGCCAGACACAGGTGCTATATCCGTGGCCAGAGATGGTGATCTGTAAAGTCTCACAGGTACAGTCTGTGGCTGTCCCACAAATACACGTATATGGCAACCACATGGTGGAACTGTGTGCATGCAGACACACACACACACACACACACACACACACACACACACACACACACACACACACACACACACATAATCCAGAAACCTAGAGCTAACACATACCCACACACATTACATCAACATTGGCCCATGCCAGTATTCTTGCCCAACACACACACACACACACACACACACACACACACACACACACACACTCACACACACACACATACATGTCGATTGGATGGCTCACTGTAGGCCCCTGGCAAACCGACAACATACCCTATGCATATAATGAAACCTGGGCCACCTCCTGTCATCTGTAACATCGATGCAGGAACAGGCTACCATGGTGCTGATGCACAGGGTGTCTTTATAGCAGTATAGCAATGTTAGCATGTTGTCAGCAGTAGAGTGTAATGATATGCTTGAAAGTATAGCTGAGCAGGCATGATGCATTAAAGCTATGATTGTCACTGTAGTGTTGTTTACACCAGTGTTAGTTCCAATCGTGTATTGTCTGCCCATGTGCCACTTGGCTGATGTGAGCAGTATTGGCAGCATGTGTTAGAGAGTGGACAGTATGTGTGGGATGTGTGTAGCACAGATTTGCAGTTGTACAGTTATGAACATGGTGGAGGTGCACTGTCTGCATGTACGTGCATAGTGGACACATGGGTAGGGTGACATGCTCTGTATTACACAGTAACACTCCATAGTTTCTATTGGTGGCCAGTATGCATTGTACTACACACATTTCGGAACCTGACTACACATGTGTGTATGACATGGTTTAACACTGTGCTGTGGGTGATACTGTTACTATCTGTCATTGTTTTGCATTCTGGTAGTATAAATGACTTCAACAGCCTGACCATAACCAGTTGTTAGATGATGTCTTGACAACTGACACACAGATGTAGGACACACAGCAGAATTTGGAGCCTTCAGGTACTATACTATGCCAGTAACCAGTGGTATTCACCTGCACCCATTACTGAGACCACTCCTGTTTGGCCTATAGCTCTCTTAGGTACAAGCAATCACAGTAGGGATGTGTCTGTCCATGTCTGGTAATGCATACTGTGGCCTATAATGCATTCTCCATGTGACACACACATCCTCCACAAGGGTATCATACAGACAGATACCTGTTGTCAAACCCATGCTGTAAAGCTATAGGCCAAACTAAGCATAGTCATCCACCTTTACGGAACATGGTATCCCCACAGTACCACATAGGTAGTAGCCACCAACATGATGAACAGGTACCGATGTGTACATACAACCTAGTATTACGTCATCTCTCCTTTGATAATCACATTTCCTAAGGTATTTTGAAATCCCTCGGTGGATCACATAAGCAATAAGGAGTCTGCATGCATATCCACAAAGGTTGTTGTACACCTATAATGAATAGTCATCACTGACAGACTTTGCTGCGTTTGAACAGGTCTGACATATACCTCGGCCATAAACCCTCACTCACACAATTCAATAGAAACCGTAATGTGTGTGTGTGACATGGATGACCTAGGCCAGGCATCACTGTAGTGGCTGGCCTTGTCACAAGCATACAGATGTGAACTAAGGTCTGGGAAGCAGCAGCACAGTTTGGCAAAGATGACAGCTGTGTTCTTGGAGAAAGCAGTGTTCCCACACATGCAATAATTGAGGTAACATGTACGTATATGTATTTACCACACAGCTACCTCTCACATGCAATGCATACTGATATGTCATACAGCAGTAAAAGCAAAACCCACAACACAGAGGAGTACGCATTAGCATGACACGCTATACACATTACTGTGAGGTCTCTTTTCCACAGGTATATTTTAGGATGGTGACATCATCAGACTTGACAAAGATAAGTATACCACTTGTAAGGTGTACTACTAGTCTACAAAAAGGTTGATTCTCTCCAAGGTAATTACACACACACAGTTGTCAAGTGCAGGATTCAAACCCCTATCAAACTACTTCAAGATACTAGAGGAGTACATATTAACATGTCATACTATACACATTACTGGGAAGTCTCTTTTCCACAGGTATATTTGTAGGATGATGACATCATCAGACTTGACAATGATTAGTATACCACTTTTAAGGTGTTTTACTACTCTCCAAAAAGGTTGCGCCTTCCCAAGGAGACCACACACAAACACACAAACACACACACACACACTTGTCAAGTGCATGATTCAAACCCCTACCTAACTACTTTAAGATACGACAGGGGTATGCATTTACACAACGCACTATGCACATTACTGTGAGTTCTCTTTTCCACAGGTATATTTGTAGGATGGTGACATCATCAGACTATACAATGTGGGTTACATTAGGTGACATTAGGTGGGCTACATAGAAGGAATGTCTGAACACTTTGGTCATGTAACCATCAAACGGGAGTTTGCTATCTACCTGTGTCCCCAGGGCCATAATGGCTTTCTCCGTACATACTGGATTACCACCTATGTGGTAATTTGTGTGCACATTGTTTTACCCAAAGGGGATGACTATGCATTTATTGGCATTCAGCTTGAGGGCATTGTTTTGACACCAGGTATCAGTCTCTGTTAAACACTTCTGGAGGATGTCTGTGTCAGCTCTAGAGTTGATTATGGACCACAGTTAGCAGTCATCTGCAAACCTGTTCAGCCGTACAACTCCATGCTTGCCTGTACCTCTGAGCAGTATCTGCTGAACAGGTGGGGTCCCAGGACCAAGACCTGTGGGATGTCATTTGTGACTGGCTTAGAGTCGGACATAGCATCCGCAACTCTGAGCATGTGTGTTTGATCTGTGAGCCACTTGGCCACCCATCCTGCGACATAGCTGTTAATGTTCAAGCTGGTACACTTGTCCATGATGACAGAGTGGGGAATGGCGTAGAAAGTCCTTAGTGAGGTCCAGGTGGGCTGTGTGGACTACTTTCACCTCCATCTATGTCCTTGGTAACTGTTTGAAATAAGTCAACTAGGTATAGGAGACAGGATCTGCCTTTAACAAGGCGGAGATGTGTAGAGTCCAGTGTCTGGAGGTCTCCAATGTCTCTGTTTATGGGTTCCATAACAATTTGCTCAATAGCTTTGTAGACCAGGCTGAGTAGACATATAGGGCAATGTTTTCCAGGTTCTGTTGTGGCACCCTCTTTGTGGAGCTGGATGACTGTTAGTGTATGCCATTCTTTGGGTACATAGCCTATGGTACGCTTGAGTCTGGACAGTGGATGTAGGTGAGGGTGTAGTTCCTTTTGGGCCTAGTTTAAGATGCAGCCTGGGACACCATCCAGTCCCATTGATGCTGTTCTTAGCTTTGGAGAGGGCTGTCTTTATCTGCATGTCCATGACGTCTGGGTCTCAGCATCCTTCTGTGATGGACACAGAGCCATTTGGGGGTGATGGGGGGGAGTTTACACTGAACTTGTCCCCCTGGATGTGGGCAATGAAAGTTGGTTCGGTGCATTCCTTTCGATTTTTCAGTAGCTGACAGCATATTTGGAAGTTGACACCTACATGTCTGGTATAGCTACCGAAGGCTATGTGGTTGTTATTCTTACATTCCCTGGCTATTTGTCTTTAGAAACTGGCCTTGGATTATTTTATGAGCGATCATTGTTTCTTCCTAATAATGATCAGTGATGCCTTTCCTTTAGTGAAGTTCACTCTATTATGTGTTCGTTTCCTCCTTCTGTTGTCTAGCTTATTTATGGGCAACAACCACCTGATTATTGTCCTATTTTTGGAGGAGTGCATCTTGGATTTATTTGTGATGTCCCATTGCATGCATCCCTGTAGATGCTCATAGGATGCACTTGTAAATGATTCTGCAGATTGTATACCATTATCATATAGCAAGAGGTCTTTGTAATGTTCCACTTTGGTCTTGAGAAGTGTACAGTTTGCTTTTGAATATATCTTCACAGTGGTTTCATTGACTGGGTGGGGTGGGGGGGTGGGATGTGGACGTCCAGTGTGATTACTTTATGATCTGATATTACCAGCGAGGATTTTATCTTTGTTGTGGAACACTGGTACCCCATGTTGGTGATGATCATGTCCAGTATGTTGTCACCTGTAGTGGGCATGGTGACCAGCTGATCCAGGGTGTTAGAGTTTTTAAACTCTAGGAAACATTGGGCAAAGGACTTTGTACATGAGTAATTCTCCCACTCAATATTTGGGTAGTTGTAATCTCCTCATATAATGGTGTTTGACAGGACCTTTGTATTTTCCACTGTTCTCAGGAATACTGAGTGAAGTTCCTGAGACAAGGTACGTGATCTGTAGCAGGCTACAATCTGATAAGCAGCTTTGCCCAATGTTAGTTGCACTTGCGTGGTCTCCAAGGCCTCATGCAGTGCCACTAACCTAAAGATGTGGGTATCCATAATGTAAATGGGTACACCCCTTTCTTTTGTATTTCACTCGTGGTTTTTGTGTCCGAAGGTCAGAGGGATTGTGAGTGCTGTACGTGGAGCATGTCCAGCAGCTCTGTGTTTGATATAACTTTGTATGTTAGACAGTGAACACCTCTGAGTAGGCGATATGCAAGGGAGTATGGATGAAGCATTTTGAGATGGTCTGTGTATGGCATGTATTTCAGGCCGCTAATGCTCTTTTTGTGGTATTGCTGCAGGCTTTTCGGTTGTTGTGGTTGTCTTGTGAGGTACATAGCAGAAATGGCGTTGTACTCTATTATAGTTCTAGTGAGTGATGAGTAGAGGGGAGCAATGTCCTCATCTATTCTGCATGAGAAACATTTTGTGATGAGTTGTGCCACATAGGAGGGTTTCCTGACTACTGTGGGAATGTGGTTATCACAGTTGTGTCCACTGTCCACCTGTGACCCAAGGTCTGTTGTCACACTTTCAGTGTGAAGTATACTACCACCAATGTTGTAGTTCTTGGCTACAGAGTTTTTAACAAAGGGGATGACAATGCACCTTTTGGCATTGAGCTAGACCCCATGGCTTTCACAACAGTCATCTGTCTCAGTGAGGCCCTTTTGTAGGATGTCCACATCTTTAGTGTTTACAGTTATGTCTCCTAGTTTGCAGTCCTCTGGAAACTTCAATTGCCACAGACCTTCCATGTTAAATTTTACTTCAGGGAAGTAGCTGTTACACAGCCTGGGATGTTATCTGGTCCCATGGCTGCTGTGATACTGGCTTTGGAGAGTGTTTTTTTACCTGTCTTCCATTATAGAGATGTGCTCTTTCATGGGTGAGTGGGGGGCAGAGTTAGCACTGATCTTATCTGCCAGGATGTTGGCAATATCAGTTGGGTCTGCATATTTAGTGCCATTGAGCTGTAACTCAGAACAGATCTGAGTGTAGCCATGACATGGACCTGTCTGTTGGGCAGAGATCTCCTGAACTGACAGTATGCACCAGAGTACAGATTGGGTTACATTCAGTTACATTCAGTCTTGTTGCATGGAGCAACTATTTGAGGCCAGTAATCCTCTTGTTAAGGTACTTCAGTGATCTTTCTGGCTGCTGAACATGCCTAGTCAGATTCATCGCAAGTGTGTTGTGGTACTGTCTGACGGGTCTGATGACTGCTGAGTAGTGAGAACCTCCTTTGACCTACATGCACAGACCTTGTCAGTTTGTGTGAACACATAGCATGATTTTCTGACCACGTTGTGAATGTGTTTCTGGAAGTAGAGATGACTATCCACATTTGTCCATAGATCCCTTATTATCACATCCGTATTTAGCCTAAGTGTGTGAGTATGCCCAGTATGAACTTTGAGTATGTTGCTGCCTGACATTTGCTTTGTTTCTTTAAGTGTGTGAGCATGCCCAGTATGACCTTTCAGTGTGATGCTGAATAAAATCCACTACATTTGTTGGAGTGTGTGAGCACGCCCAGTATAGGCATTTATACTATATGTGTATGGCAAATCAAGTTGTATTTTAACAGCAGGGCTCACCTTTGTGTCATAGATCAACAGGGATCATGCTGTGCCTGCAGGGCTTCCATGAGACACTTTGCATAGACTTATCAACATTTCTGCATACAGGGGGAATAGCTATTCTTTGTACATTTCTACCTGGAGGCACACCTGATTGTTACTGTGGGTGTACATAGGATGAAGGTTTCACCTGACACATACACATTTGCTATGCCTGCACTGCTATGTACGGTACACCATTTCAGTCTTTACTGTTGCCTATCGTACTGGCTTGAGGCATACTACTGTGCTACAGATCCTAGCATCCAATGTCACGTATATTAGATTGCGACTTCATAGCCTACACAACCCACATCATACCGCCTGGCCTGATGCTCTCTGTCTGCATAGGCCTGTGGAGGAGGTTACCTATATGCCTCTTTAGGGGCATGATACAGCATTTTTTTGTGTTTGCATTAGTGTACAATTGTCCTGCTGTATCAGTGCCACCCAAATGCTATCATGGCTTAGTGGTTCAGTACTGTGACTATAGGGCACAGTATCCTGGGTTCGAGCCCTGTCACTGCTGTTTATTTTCATGCTGACAAGACTGCTTAAGGAGCTGTAAAGCAAATATGAGCATGTTTACCTGACTTTGCTCAACTTTGCCCGACCTTGCCCAACATTGCTCAATGTTGCCCAACATTGCGCTAGTTAACACGGGCAATTTTGTTTACATATACTAAATATTGGTAAATGCTGCTTAGCACTGTTTTATATTGCTTAAAACATGGCAATCATGCCTCAGGTGGTGCTGCAGGGCTGCCTCTGTCGGATGCACATGCTACACTCCCTATACATGTTTGGAAACATGTAGTGTCACGTTAGGCATCCATTTTATCTCATGTGCGACTCAGAGAGAGAGGTATCATTTCCAGGGTTCCTACTGAGCCAGTGTATGTGCTATGCATTGCCTCTTTGCCAAGGCCAAGGCATACTGGGCACGCCTCCTTCTGCCTACTGGGGCAGTCTCAGGTTGTTCCTCCTCTGAGTCATGCTGTGCCTGTGCAGGCTTTGGCAATGGTGGGGGGCTGTGTGGCCCTGCCCCATGCGGTTTCTGCTGCAGCTGTTTTCGCAAGATCGTATTGTGTAGCATGGCACATACCATGACAATTTGAGTGCATGTAGTTGGTCAGTACTGCAAGGCTCCACCAGATGTGTCCAGGCACTGGAACTGTGACTTGAGCATCCCAAACACATGCTCAATTACATTTTGTGTTTGTGCATGTGCCTCATTATGGAGTTCTTGTTCAGGTGTGTGTGCATTTCTGATGGGTGTCATCAGCCATGGCTCCAGTGCGTATCCAGCATCCCCCACTAGGTGACCGTCAGGGATGTCCCCATTGGCAAATGTCTGGTACAGCTGCATCAGATGCCAGATATGGGAATCATGGTAGCTTCCAGGGCAGCCAGCACACACATTCAGTATTATGCCCTGGGCATCACACATGACCTGGCAGTTGATGGAGTGGAAGCCCTTGCGGTTGATGTAGGCCCTACCCCGCTCACTGGCTGATGCTTTAATGTGTATGTGCGTGCAGTCAATTGCACCCACTACCTCAGGGTATTCCGCTATTTGCTGGAAGAGGCACATATTGCTGGCCAATACCTCATGGGAATTGGGGAAATATACATGATCACCGACATGTGTTGACATGGCATTCAGGAACTGGTGCAGTACCCTGGATGCTGATGCCTGTGAAATCCCCATCATATCACCAGTTGGTCTCTGGAAGGTACCTGTCGCTAGTATTCTTAAGCCAACACATACCTTGGTTTTCACTGGGGTTCCCCTCTGTTGGCACTATGTGTGAGGCATGGCCTGCACAGCTCAACAATTTGCTGCAGGAGGTCTCTGTCCACTCTATAGCACTCCACTATCTCCAGCTCATGTAGCCCCTGGTAGGTTGCCCTGAGTCTGTACACTCTTCTCCATCTCCTCACTGTGGGTTGCTCAGTAGCATTTGCAATGGCACCACCCTCAGCATCTTGCACATGTTGCCTTATGATAGCAATGGCAGCCCCTAACATTTTTTTGTCTCAGTTAAGCTTTTTAAGTTTTCACTTCTCTTTGTAGACTGCAGTGTTGCAGTGTTTCTGAGAAAAACATGGTGGAATGTTGTTTGCAGAGTTTTAAGTGCTGGGCTGGGCTGGGCTAGTGTACTGCCTGTGTAATTGGATGATTCTAATTGATTTCACCTGGCAGCTCTGCTAGTTCTCCTTGGTTAACTTCCTACTACTTCTTTTCCTTCCTTTTCCTTTTCTGTTTCCACAGCGGGCAGCGCCACGCAAACAAGCGCAAACACGTGCACATGAGCGCACACAGGCTTACACAGGCTTAAACGGGCTTCTCAGGCTTAGGCGGGTGCACATGCACGCACACTGGCTTAGACAGCCTTACACAGGCTTACATGGGCGCACACATGCACACGCAGGCTTAGACGAGTTTACAGGTGCGTATACGGGCACACAAAGTGTAAGCATCTTTGCAAGAAATTTTAGTGATACCCACAGCGTACACCTTCAGTTTCTGGGTTTCAGTTCAGACAACTGTAGACACGCCTCTTCCAGTCCCGAGTAACTCACAGCAAACACATGCCACTCCGCTCCAATAAGCTTACAGTCTTTGATACATACCCCCCCCCCCTCATGATGTCACCTATCTTCTACTCTGTTACTATCCTAATCCTACTCTTACACTCTAGGGACATGGTTCACATGGCAGGAAAAATTGGGATTCACTATCCTTTTACTCATTTGCATAGGATTGCCTACTAATGCTTGGTTACATCTCTCAGAATGAGCTTCCCCCCTTAGCAACCACTACTCAGTAGCCATGTTGTCTTCAGCCTGCCATTCACCTGCATGGCAGATGAATATATTTAATAAAATGCCTATTTTTAGATTTTTTTTTTCTGGTTTTTAGAGCACTGCACATTTGCGCGGCATTGCGCTATGCTTAAATATCGGAGATCGTGGGAAAAATGTGTTTCTTATTATTTTGCAACACATAATAATGCCAATGGACATATTTGGCCATTGGCATGCTTCCTCAACTGGATGCATCCTTTATTTGGAGCTGTCATAGCTCCGTTTTGCTATTTGCTGAACGGTACTCAGTTACCAATGGGGTACATTTCTGCAAATAACACTACTCTTACTCGGACAGGTTAGCGTTTCCTGGATCGCAAATTTCCCTCATTTGCATAGCTTTCAGCAGCAAATTAGGTAATTTGCATATCCTAACAATGTCTGTGCAAGAGTCATTTTAGGAGCTCTCATGCACGGCCCTGCCGGCTGTTCCTGGATCACTCTGCAGACATATTGGCTGTCTGGAGTCTTACTCTACTATTAGACTCCGTGCAAGCATTTGTGAATCTGGCCCACACACTTTTCACAATGCTATGATGAAGTGTCTAAATTCACATTTAATTGTATTACATAATATCCTGACAAATAAAGTAGTTACACAAACACACTCTATGTTGCAACTGAATGAATGCATTGACATAACAGTCTGTACCAGATCCAAGCAAAAATGAGAAGTTTAAAAGTAAACCAGCCCGTAACATGTAACATGTAACATGTATAAATAACAAATACAATAAAAGAAAAAAAGTTTCTTAAACAATATAGCAAAGCGCGAAAAAAAAAAAAAGGAAAAAACATTAAAATCAAGGTTAACTTTAACAAACTATTGAAGGAACTAAAGTTCACCTTCAGGTAAATAAAGGCATCCATGGACATAGACTAGCACCAGTAGCCAAAGACAATTACAGATCCTTCCTTAGATATGTTAGGATGTTATGAAAATAAGGAATAACAACCAGCACTACTCAGAATTTATATAAAATGACACCACCTACTTGGATCTAGTGAGATACCAAACATACTATCACACACATTCAGTACATATTTCATCCCTGAAACATTTACACCCAGCCCACACATCCCACAGAATCATAGACCTCCTATCATAACTAAGAAATACTTGCTAAAGGTAGTCTTCAAATCATAACATTCATCATCCATGGGGCCTAATCATATACCCAATTGACTAATAAAAAATACAAAACACACCCTAGTGAACCCCCTCCTAGAGCTATTCAAACTGAGAGTAGCCACTGTTGTTGTCCCTGAAGTATGTCACACAGCTGCTGTGATGCCAGTTCACAAGGCTGGACCTACCTCTGATCCCAGAATCTACAGATCCATTAGCCTGACTAGTCACATCCTCAAAGCCATGAAATATATCATAATTGACTTAACTAATTATGATATCAAAAATCATAAAAGGCTTGCCTCCCTGGAGTTTTGATTTATTACGTTTAGATCCTATCTAAAAAATCTGGTCAACTGTTTTGAGAAGCCATGTACACTGTTTATGTTGTCTGTACAGCATACCTTGACTTGACCAGGGGTTTGACACTATACATACTAACATAATACATAAGCCAAATGAGCTCCAATCTGGCTCTTGTGTTTTGAGGTGGAGACCCAGTTGCCTTGTATATTCAAAGATTTTTATGATGCTATGATTCATAGTTATCAAATGATGAGCCAGGCTTAGATTTCAAAATGAGAAAGAGAAACAGAGATAACAGTTGGGGGTTGGAGACTTGGCATATTGGTTAAGGTGTTTATGTTATAGACATAAGATACATGGTTTGAGTTTCATCTTTAGAAGGGAAATTGGCTAGGCTTAAAATGGCACACAAAGGCAGCTAGTCTAGTACTTACTTATAAACCTATGAATAGAAAAAGAGCATCTTTAAGAGAAAGGTAAAAGAGATGGAATAATTCAACATTTTTCCTTCATCTCAGAAGACAGTAGACCGTGTAACTCATTGCCATACAGTGAAATGTTTCTATATTAATTAGTTGCCCCATCTGTGAACTCATAGGTTCATAGGTTCATAGGTTCATACTAGGCTATCTGCCCAAGGGCATTTATAAGCCTAGCCCATAGTTATGTGGCTTTCGCCACCCCTTTAGTTTGAATAAAAACTATGCCTATCATTTTTCTGTGCCTCTGTCAAGCAGTGACACTGAAGTAATCCCTGGGGTATATCTGCGATCTCCCATCCATTGGTCAAGATTCCTCTTGAACAAGGCCAGCGAGGTGCTCTGCCTCACATGTACCGGGATTTTGTTCCACAGCATAGGGAGTCTCTGGGTGATGAATCTGTCCCTCCAGCACGTTCTATTTATAACCGTGTCGAGGTTTAAGTCTCCCGCCCTTGTGGTTCTGAGGGATCTAGATTTTTTGAGGTGAAGCATATTCATCAAATCTGGGTTTGACATGGCCTTATATGTCAGGCACAGGTCACCTCTGAGCAAGCAGTATGAGACTGAATAGAGCTGGAGTTCTTTCAGTCGGGCAGCATAAGACATATTTTTGAGACCCTTTATCCTTTTGGTGAGGAACTTTTGGGGCCTTTCAAGCTGCAGCAGGTGTCTGGTCAGATACATTCCGAACGGGGCATTGTACTCAATTCATGATGAAGGGAGTGCTGGTCTCTAAAGGAGACATCTCTTGTTTGCAGTACCCTTCCTAACAATCGTATGCATGAGGAATCACAAATAGTATAATAGTGTGTGGAAATGATAAACAAGTCATGGAGAACTGCAGCCAAACGATACACGTTTTTATACTTGGAAGAAACCAAGTTTTATAACATTCCTGACTTCCGTATCAGCCTCCCCCACTCTAAGAAGGATAGCAAATGCCCTGGTAAATTCCAATCACAGAGCAAAGCCTTTTCAGTTAGTCTATGCTGGGCAATGTGGAAGAAGACCTGCCTCATTGATGGCATCAGGTAGGGAAAGCTAGTGGTGCTGTCCAGTATCTGAGTCTGACAATGTGATAATGGACCCTGCCTGGTAGGGGGTCCCAGTGATGCTGTTCAGTATCTCTGAGTCTGACAATGTGATAATAGGACCCTGCCTTCGTAAAGATATAAAATAGGGAGATAGTGGTGCTGTTCAGTATCTCTGAGTCTGACAATGTGATAATAGGACCCTGCCTTCATAAAGATATAAAATAATGAACTAGTGGTGCTGTTCAGTATCTCTGAGTCTGACAATGTGATAATAGGACCCTGCCTTCATAAAGATAAAAATAATGAACTAGTGGTGCTGTTCAGTATCTCTGAGTCTGACAATGTGATAATAGGACCCTGCCTTCGTAAATATATAAAATAGGGAAATAGTGGTGCTGTTCAGTATCTCTGAGTCTGACAATGTGATAATAGGACCCTGCCTTCATAAAGATATAAAATAATGAACTAGTGGTACTGTTCAGTATCTCTGAGTCTGACAATGTGATAATAGGGCCCTGCCTTCGTAAAGATATAAAATAGGGAGATAGTGGTGCTGTTCAGTATCTCTGAGTCTGACAATGTGATAATAGGACCCTGCCTTCATAAAGATATAAAATAATGAACTAGTGGTGCTGTTCAGTATCTCTGAGTCTGACAATGTGATAATAGGACCCGGCCTTCATAAAGATATAAAATAATGAACTAGTGGTGCTGTTCAGTATCTCTGAGTCTGACAATGTGATAATAGGACCCTGCCTTCATAAAGATATAAAATAATGAACTAGTGGTGCTGTTCAGTATCTCTGAGTCTGACAATGTGATAATAGGACCCTGCCTTCATAAAGATATAAAATAATCTACTAGTGGTGCTGTTCAGTATCTGTGAGTCTGACAATGTGATAATAGGACCCTGCCTTCGTAAAGATATAAAATAATGAACTAGTGGTGCTGTTCAGTATCTCTGAGTCTGACAATGTGATAATAGGACCCTGCCTTCGTAAAGATATAAAATAATGAACTAGTGGTGCTGTTCAGTATCTCTGAGTCTGACAATGTGATAATAGGACCCTGCCTTCGTAAAGATATAAAATAATGAACTAGTGGTGCTGTTCAGTATCTCTGAGTCTGACAATGTGATAATAGGACCCTGCCTTCATAAAGATATAAAATAATGAACTAGTGGTGCTGTTCAGTATCTTTGAGTCTGACAATGTGATAATAGGACCCTGTTTTCATAAAGATATAAAATAATGAACTAGTGGTGCTGTTCAGTATCTCTGAGTCTGACAATGTGATAATAGGACCCTGCCTTCATCAAGATATAAAATAATGAACTAGTGATGCTGTTCAGTATCTGTGAGTCTGACAATGTGATAATAGGACCCTGCCTTCGTAAAGATATAAAATAATGACCTAGTGGTGCTGTTCAGTATCTCTGAGTCTGACAATGTGATAATAGGACCCTGCCTTCATAAAGATATAAAATAATGAACTAGTGGTGCTGTTCAGTATCTCTGAGTCTGACAATGTGATAATAGGACCCTGCCTTCATAAAGATATAAAATAATGAACTAGTGGTGCTGTTCAGTATCTCTGAGTCTGACAATGTGATAATAGGACCCTGCCTTCGTAAAGATATAAAATAATGAACTAGTGGTGCTGTTCAGTATCTCTGAGTCTGACAATGTGATAATAGGACCCTGCCTTCATAAAGATATAAAATAATGAACTAGTGGTGCTGTTCAGTATCTCTGAGTCTGACAATGTGATAATAGGACTCTGCCTTCGTAAATATATAAAATAATGAACTAGTGGTGCTGTTCAGTATCTCTGAGTCTGACAATGTGATAATAGGACCCTGCCTTCATAAAGATATAAAATAATGAACTAGTGGTGCTGTTCAGTATCTCTGAGTCTGACAATGTGATAATAGGACCCGGCCTTCGTAAAGATATAAAATAATGAACTAGTGGTGCTGTTCAGTATCTGTCAGTCTGACAATGTGATAATAGGACCCTGCCTTCGTAAAGATATAAAATAATGAACTAGTGGTGCTGTTCAGTATCTGTGAGTCTGACAATGTGATAATAGGACCCTGCCTTCATAAAGATATAAAATAATGAACTAGTGGTGCTGTTCAGTATCTCTGAGTCTGACAATGTGAT
Organism: Protopterus annectens; assembly: GCF_019279795.1. Classification (NCBI taxonomy): domain Eukaryota; kingdom Metazoa; phylum Chordata; order Ceratodontiformes; family Protopteridae; genus Protopterus; species Protopterus annectens. Next base: position 1,029,066,382 of record NC_056726.1, on the reverse strand, counting down.
AATAGGACCCTGCCTTCGTAAAGATATAAAATAATGAACTAGTGGTGCTGTTCAGTATCTGTGAGTCTGACAATGTGATAATAGGACCCTGCCTTCATAAAGATATAAAATAATGAACTAGTGGTGCTGTTCAGTATCTCTGAGTCTGACAATGTGATAATAGGACCCTGCCTTCATAAAGATATAAAATAATGAACTAGTGGTGCTGTTCAGTATCTGTGAGTCTGACAATGTGATAATAGGACCCTGCATTCGTAAAGATATAAAATAATGAACTAGTGGTGCTGTTCAGTATCCCTGAGTCTGATAATGTGATAATAGGACCCTGCCTTCATCAAGAAATAAAATAGGGAAATAGTGGTGCTGTTCAGTATCTCTGAGTCTGACAATGTGATAATAGCACCCTGCCTTCGTAAAGATATAAAATAATGAACTAGTGGTGCTGTTCAGTATCTCTGAGTCTGACAATGTGATAATAGGACCCTGCCTTCATAAAGATATAAAATAGGGAAATAGTGGTGCTGTTCAGTATCTCTGAGTCTGACAATGTGATAATAGGACCCTGCCTTCGTAAAGATATAAAATAATGAACTAGTGGTGCTGTTCAGTATCTCTGAGTCTGACAATGTGATAATAGGACCCGGCCTTCGTAAAGATATAAAATAATGAACTAGTGGTGCTGTTCAGTATCTCTGAGTCTGACAATGTGATAATAGGACCCTGCCATCGTAAAGATATAAAATAATGAACTAGTGGTGCTGTTCAGTATCTCTGAGTCTGACAATGTGATAATAGGACCCTGCCTTCATAAAGATATAAAATAATGAACTAGTGGTGCTGTTCAGTATCTGTGAGTCTGACAATGTGATAATAGGACCCTGCATTCGTAAAGATATAAAATAATGAACTAGTGGTGCTGTTCAGTATCTGTGAGTCTGACAATGTGATAATAGGACCCTGCCTTCATAAAGATATAAAATAGGGAAATAGTGGTGCTGTTCAGTATCTCTGAGTCTGACAATGTGATAATAGGACCCTGCCTTCATAAAGATATAAAATAATGAACTAGTGGTGCTGTTCAGTATCTCTGAGTCTGACAATGTGATAATAGGACCCTGCCTTTGTAAAGATATAAAATAATGAACTAGTGGTGCTGTTCAGTATCTCTGAGTCTGACAATGTGATAATAGGACCCTGCCTTCGTAAAGATATAAAATAATGAACCAGTGGTGCTGTTCAGTATCTCTGAGTCTGACAATGTGATAATAGGACCCTGCCTTCGTAAATATATAAAATAATGAACTAGTGGTGCTGTTCAGTATCTGTGAGTCTGACAATGTGATAATAGGACCCTGCATTCGTAAAGATATAAAATAATGAACTAGTGGTGCTGTTCAGTATCTCTGAGTCTGACAATGTGATAATAGGACCCTGCCTTCGTAAATATATAAAATAATGAACTAGTGGTGCTGTTCAGTATCTCTGAGTCTGACAATGTGATAATAGGACCCTGCCTTCATAAAGATATAAAATAATGAACTAGTGGTGCTGTTCAGTATCTCTGAGTCTGACAATGTGATAATAGGACCCTGCCTTCATAAAGATATAAAATAATGAACTAGTGGTGCTGTTCAGTATCTCTGAGTCTGACAATGTGATAATATGACCATGCCATCGTAAAGATATAAAATAATCTACTAGTGGTGCTGTTCAGTATCTGTGAGTCTGACAATGTGATAATAGGACCCTGCCTTCGTAAAGATATAAAATAATGAACTAGTGGTGCTGTTCAGTATCTCTGAGTCTGACAATGTGATAATAGGACCCTGCCTTCATAAAGATATAAAATAATGAACTAGTGGTGCTGTTCAGTATCTCTGAGTCTGACAATGTGATAATAGGACCCTGCCTTCGTAAATATATAAAATAATGAACTAGTGGTGCTGTTCAGTATCTCTGAGTCTGACAATGTGATAATAGGACCCTGCCTTCATAAAGATATAAAATAATGAACTAGTGGTGCTGTTCAGTATCTCTGAGTCTGACAATGTGATAATAGGACCCTGCCTTCGTAAATATATAAAATAGGGAGATAGTGGTGCTGTTCAGTATCTCTGAGTCTGACAATGTGATAATAGGACCCTGCCTTCGTAAATATATAAAATAATGAACTAGTGGTGCTGTTCAGTATCTGTGAGTCTGACAATGTGATAATAGGACCCTGCCTTCGTAAATATATAAAATAATGAACTAGTGGTGCTGTTCAGTATCTCTGAGTCTGACAATGTGATAATAGGACCCTGCCTTCATAAAGATATAAAATAATGAACTAGTGGTGCTGTTCAGTATCTCTGAGTCTGACAATGTGATAATATGACCCTGCCATCGTAAAGATATAAAATAATCTACTAGTGGTGCTGTTCAGTATCTGTGAGTCTGACAATGTGATAATAGGACCCTGCCTTCGTAAAGATATAAAATAATGAACTAGTGGTGCTGTTCAGTATCTCTGAGTCTGACAATGTGATAATAGGACCCTGCCTTCATAAAGAGATAAAATAATGAACTAGTGGTGCTGTTCAGTATCTCTGAGTCTGACAATGTGATAATAGGACCCTGCCTTCGTAAATATATAAAATAATGAACTAGTGGTGCTGTTCAGTATCTCTGAGTCTGACAATGTGATAATAGGACCCTGCCTTCATAAAGATATAAAATAATGAACTAGTGGTGCTGTTCAGTATCTGAGTCTGACAATGTGATAATAGGACCCTGCCTTCATAAAGATATAAAATAATGAACTAGTGGTGCTGTTCAGTATCTCTGAGTCTGACAATGTGATAATAGGACCCTGCCATCGTAAAGATATAAAATAATCTACTAGTGGTGCTGTTCAGTATCTGTGAGTCTGACAATGTGATAATAGGACCCTGCCTTCATAAAGATATAAAATAATGAACTAGTGGTGCTGTTCAGTATCTCTGAGTCTGACAATGTGATAATAGGACCCTGCCTTCGTAAATATATAAAATAATGAACTAGTGATGCTGTTCAGTATCTGTGAGTCTGACAATGTGATAATAGGACCCTGCCTTCATAAAGATATAAAATAATGAACTAGTGATGCTGTTCAGTATCTCTGAGTCTGACAATGTGATAATAGGACCCTGCCTTCGTAAAGATATAAAATAATTAACTAGTGGTGCTGTTCAGTATCCCTGAGTCTGACAATGTGATAATAGGACCCTGCCTTCATAAATATATAAAATAATGAACTAGTGGTGCTGTTCAGTATCTCTGAGTCTGACAATGTGATAATAGGACCCTGCCTTCATAAAGATATAAAATAATGAACTAGTGGTGCTGTTCAGTATCTCTGAGTCTGACAATGTGATAATAGGACCCTGCCTTCATAAAGATATAAAATAATGAACTAGTGGTGCTGTTCAGTATCTCTGAGTCTGACAATGTGATAATAGGACCCTGCCTTCGTAAATATATAAAATAGGGAAATAGTGGTGCTGTTCAGTATCTCTGAGTCTGACAATGTGATAATAGGACCCTGCCTTCATAAAGATATAAAATAATGAACTAGTGGTGCTGTTCAGTATCTCTGAGTCTGACAATGTGATAATAGGACCCTGCCTTCGTAAATATATAAAATAATGAACTAGTGGTGCTGTTCAGTATCTCTGAGTCTGACAATGTGTTAATGGACCCTGCCTGGTAGGGGGTCCCAGTGGTGCTGTTCAGTATCTCTGAGTCTGACAATGTGATAATAGGACCCTGCCTTCATAAAGATATAAAATAATGAACTAGTGGTGCTGTTCAGTATCTCTGAGTCTGACAATGTGATAATAGGACCCTGCCTTCATAAAGATATAAAATAATGAACTAGTGGTGCTGTTCAGTATCTCTGAGTCTGACAATGTGATAATAGGACCGTGCCTTCGTAAAGATATAAAATAGGGAAATAGTGGTGCTGTTCAGTATCTCTGAGTCTGACAATGTGATAATAGGACCCTGCCTTCATCAAGATATAAAATAATGAACTAGTGGTGCTGTTCAGTATCTCTGAGTCTGACAATGTGATAATAGGACCCTGCCTTCATAAAGATATAAAATAATGAACTAGTGGTGCTGTTCAGTATCTCTGAGTCTGACAATGTGATAATAGGACCCTGCCTTCGTAAAGATATAAAATAGGGAAATAGTGGTCCTGTTCAGTATCTCTGAGTCTGACAATGTGATAATAGGACCCTGCCTTCATAAAGATATAAAATAGGGAAATAGTGGTCCTGTTCAGTATTTCTGAGTCTGACAATGTGATAATAGGACCCTGCCTTCATAAAGATATAAAATAATGAACTAGTGGTGCTGTTCAGTATCTCTGAGTCTGACAATGTGATAATAGGACCCTGCCTTCATAAAGATATAAAATAGGGAAATAGTGGTCCTGTTCAGTATCTCTCAGTCTGACAATGTGAGAATAGGACCCTGCCTTCATAAAGATATAAAATAATGAACTAGTGGTGCTGTTCAGTATCTCTGAGTCTGACAATGTTATAATAGGACCCTGCCTTCATAAAGATATAAAATAGGGAAATAGTGGTCCTGTTCAGTATCTCTGAGTCTGACAATGTAATAATAGGACCCTGCCTTCATAAAGATATAAAATAATGAACTAGTGGTGCTGTTCAGTATCTCTGAGTCTGACAATGTGATAATAGGACCCTGCCTTCGTAAAGATATAAAATAATGAACTAGTGGTGCTGTTCAGTATCTGTGAGTCTGACAATGTGACAATAGGACCCTGCTTTCGTAAAGATATAAAATAGGGAAATAGTGGTCCTGTTCAGTATCTCTGAGTCTGACAATGTGATAATAGGACCCTGCCTTCATAAAGATATAAAATAATGAACTAGTGGTGCTGTTCAGTATCTCTGAGTCTGACAATGTGATAATAGGACCCTGCCTTCGTAAAGATATAAAATAATGAACTAGTGGTGCTGTTCAGTATCTCTGAGTCTGACAATGTGTTAATAGGAACCTGCCTTCGTGAAGATATAAAATAATGAACTAGTGGTGCTGTTCAGTATCTCTGAGTCTGACAATGTGATAATAGGACCCTGCCTTCGTAAAGATATAAAATAGGGAAATAGTGGTCCTGTTCAGTATTTCTGAGTCTGACAATGTGATAATAGGACCCTGCCTTCATAAAGATATAAAATAATGAACTAGTGGTGCTGTTCAGTATCTCTGAGTCTGACAATGTGATAATAGGACCCTGCCTTCATAAAGATATAAAATAGGGAAATAGTGGTCCTGTTCAGTATCTCTCAGTCTGACAATGTGAGAATAGGACCCTGCCTTCATAAAGATATAAAATAATGAACTAGTGGTGCTGTTCAGTATCTCTGAGTCTGACAATGTAATAATAGGACCCTGCCTTCATAAAGATATAAAATAGGGAAATAGTGGTCCTGTTCAGTATCTCTGAGTCTGACAATGTGATAATAGGACCCTGCCTTCGTAAAGATATAAAATAGGGAAATAGTGGTGCTGTTCAGTATTTCTGAGTCTGACAATGTGATAATAGGACCCTGCCTTCGTAAAGATATAAAATAGGGAAATAGTGGTCCTGTTCAGTATCTCTGAGTCTGACAATGTGATAATAGGACCCTGCCTTCATAAAGATATAAAATAATGAACTAGTGGTGCTGTTCAGTATCTCTGAGTCTGACAATGTGATAATAGGACCCTGCCTTCATAAAGATATAAAATAGGGAAATAGTGGTCCTGTTCAGTATCTCTGAGTCTGACAATGTGATAATAGGACCCTGCCTTCGTAAAGATATAAAATAGGGAAATAGTGGTGGTGTTCAGTATTTCTGAGTCTGACAATGTGATAATAGGACCCTGCCTTCATAAAGATATAAAATAATGAACTAGTGGTGCTGTTCAGTATCTCTGAGTCTGACAATGTGATAATAGGACCCTGCCTTCATAAAGATATAAAATAATGAACTAGTGGTGCTGTTCAGTATCTCTGAGTCTGACAATGTGATAATAGGACCCTGCCTTCATAAAAATATAAAATAGGGAAATAGTGGTGCTGTTTAGTATCTCTGAGTGTGACAATGTGATAATAGGACCCTGCCTTCATAAAGATATAAAATAATGAACTAGTGGTGCTGTTCAGTATCTGAGTCTGACAATGTGATAATAGGACCCTGCCTTCATAAAGATATAAAATAGGGAGATAGTGGTGCTGTTCAGTATCTGAGTCTGACAATGTGATAATAGGACCCTGCCTGGTAGGGGGTCCCAGTGATGCTGTCCAGTATCTCTGAGTCTGACAATGTGATAATAGGACCCTGCCTTCATAAAGATATAAAATAATGAACTAGTGGTGCTGTTCAGTATCTCTGAGTCTGACAATGTGATAATAGGACCCTGCCTTCATAAAGATATAAAATAATGAACTAGTGGTGCTGTTCAGTATCTCTGAGTCTGACAATGTGATAATAGGACCCTGCCTTCATAAAGATATAAAATAATGAACTAGTGGTGCTGTTCAGTATCTGTGAGTCTGACAATGTGATAATAGGACCCTGCCTTCATAAAGATATAAAATAATGAACTAGTGGTGCTGTTCAGTATCTGTGAGTCTGACAATGTGATAATAGGACCCTGCCTTCATAAAGATATAAAATAATGAACTAGTGGTGCTGTTCAGTATCTCTGAGTCTGACAATGTGATAATAGGACCCTGCCTTCGTAAAGATATAAAATAATGAACTAGTGGTGCTGTTCAGTATCTCTGAGTCTGACAATGTGATAATAGGACCCGGCCTTCGTAAAGATATAAAATAATGAACTAGTGGTGCTGTTCAGTATCTCTGAGTCTGACAATGTGATAATAGGACCCGGCCTTCGTAAAGATATAAAATAATGAACTAGTGGTGCTGTTCAGTATCTCTGAGTCTGACAATGTGATAATAGGACCCTGCCTTCGTAAAGATATAAAATAATGAACTAGTGGTGCTGTTCAGTATCTCTGAGTCTGACAATGTGATAATAGGACCCTGCATTAGTAAAGATATAAAATAATGAACTAGTGGTGCTGTTCAGTATCTCTGAGTCTGACAATGTGATAATAGGACCCTGCCTTCATAAAGATATAAAATAGGTAAATAGTGGTGCTGTTCAGTATCTCTGAGTCTGACAATGTGATAATAGGACCCTGCCTTCATAAAGATATAAAATAATGAACTAGTGGTGCTGTTCAGTATCTGTGAGTCTGACAATGTGATAATAGGACCCTGCCTTCATAAAGATATAAAATAATGAACTAGTGGTGCTGTATAGTATCTGTGAGTCTGACAATGTGATAATAGGACCCTGCCTTCATAAAGATATAAAATAGGGAAATAGTGGTGCTGTTCAGTATCTCTGAGTCTGACAATGTGATAATAGGACCCTGCCTTCATAAAGATATAAAATAGGGAAATAGTGGTGCTGTTCAGTATCTCTGAGTCTGACAATGTGATAATAGGACCCTGCCTTCGTAAAGATATAAAATAATGAACTAGTGGTGCTGTTCAGTATCTCTGAGTCTGGCAATGTGATAATAGGACCCTGCCTTCGTAAAGATATAAAATAATGAACTAGTGGTGCTGTTCAGTATCTGTGAGTCTGACAATGTGATAATAGGACCCTGCCTTCGTAAAGATATAAAATAATGAACTAGTGGTGCTGTTCAGTATCTCTGAGTCTGACAATGTGATAATAGGACCCTGCCTTCATAAAGATATAAAATAATGAACTAGTGGTGCTGTTCAGTATCTCTGAGTCTGACAATGTGATAATAGGACCCTGCCTTCATAAAGATATAAAATAGGGAAATAGTGGTGCTGTTCAGTATCTCTGAGTCTGACAATGTGATAATAGGACCCTGCCTTTATAAAGATATAAAATAATGAACTAGTGGTGCTGTTCAGTATCTGTGAGTCTGACAATGTGATAATAGGACCCTGCCTTCGTAAAGATATAAAATAGGGAAATGGTGGTGCTGTTCAGTATCTCTGAGTCTGACAATGTGATAATAGGACCCTGCTTTCATAAAGATATAAAATAATGAACTAGTGGTGCTGTTCAGTATCTCTGAGTCTGACAATGTGATAATGGACCCTGCCTGGTAGGGGGTCCCAGTGGTGCTGTTCAGTATCTCTGAGTCTGACAATGTGATAATATGACCCTGCCTTCATAAAGATATAAAATAATGAACTAGTGGTGCTGTTCAGTATCTGTGAGTCTGACAATGTGATAATGGGACCCTGCCTTCATAAAGATATAAAATAATGAACTAGTGGTGCTGTTCAGTATCTGTGAGTCTGACAATGTGATAATAGGACCCTGCCTTCATAAAGATATAAAATAATCTACTAGTGGTGCTGTTCAGTATCTGTGAGTCTGACAATGTGATAATAGGACCCTGCCTTCGTAAAGATATAAAATAATGAACTAGTGGTGCTGTTCAGTATCTGTGAGTCTGACAATGTGATAATAGGACCCTGCCTTCATAAAGATATAAAATAGGGAAATAGTGGTGCTGTTCAGTATCTCTGAGTCTGACAATGTGATAATAGGACCCTGCCTTCATAAAGATATAAAATAGGGAGATAGTGGTGCTGTTCAGTATCTCTGAGTCTGACAATGTGATAATAGGACCCTGCCTTCATAAAGATATAAAATAATCTACTAGTGGTGCTGTTCAGTATCTGTGAGTCTGACAATGTGATAATAGGACCCTGCCTTCGTAAATATATAAAATAATGAACTAGTGGTGCTGTTCAGTATCTGTGAGTCTGACAATGTGATAATAGGACCCTGCCTTCATAAAGATATAAAATAATGAACTAGTGGTGCTGTTCAGTATCTCTGAGTCTGACAATGTGATAATAGGACCCTGCCTTCATAAAGATATAAAATAATGAACTAGTGGTGCTGTTCAGTATCTCTGAGTCTGACAATGTGATAATAGGACCCTGCCTTCATAAAGATATAAAATAATGAACTAGTGGTGCTGTTCAGTATCTGTGAGTCTGACAATGTGATAATAGGACCCTGCCTTCATAAAGATATAAAATAATGAACTAGTGGTGCTGTTCAGTATCTGTGAGTCTGACAATGTGATAATAGGACCCTGCCTTCATAAAGATATAAAATAGGGAAATAGTGGTGCTGTTCAGTATCTGTGAGTCTGACAATGTGATAATAGGACCCTGCCTTCATAAAGATATAAAATAATGAACTAGTGGTGCTGTTCAGTATCTCTGAGTCTGACAATGTGATAATAGGACCCTGCCTTCATAAAGATATAAAATAATGAACTAGTGGTGCTGTTCAGTATCTGTGAGTCTGACAATGTAATAATAGGACCCTGCCTTCATAAAGATATAAAATAGGGAAATAGTGGTGCTGTTCAGTATCTCTGAGTCTGACAATGTGATAATAGGACCCGGCCTTCGTAAAGATATAAAATAATGAACTAGTGGTGCTGTTCAGTATCTCTGAGTCTGACAATGTGATAATAGGACCCTGCCTTCGTAAAGATATAAAATAATGAACTAGTGGTCCTGTTCAGTATCTCTGAGTCTGACAATGTGATAATAGGACCCTGCCTTCATAAAGATATAAAATAATGAACTAGTGGTGCTGTTCAGTATCTCTGAGTCTGACAATGTGATAATAGGACCCTGCTTTCGTAAAGATATAAAATAGGGAAATTGTGGTGCTGTTCAGTGTCTCTGAGTCTGACAATGTGATAATAGGTCCCTGCCTTCATAAAGATATAAAATAATGAACTAGTGGTGCTGTTCAGTATCTCTGAGTCTGACAATGTGATAATAGGACCCTGCCTTCATAAAGATATAAAATAATGAACTAGTGGTGCTGTTCAATATCTGTGAGTCTGACAATGTGATAATAGGACCCTGCCTTCATAAAGATATAAAATAATGAACTAGTGGTGCTGTTCAGTATCTGTGAGTCTGACAATGTGATAATAGGACCCTGCCTTCGTAAAGATATAAAATATGGAAATAGTGGTCCTGTTCAGTATCTCTGAGTCTGTCAATGTGATAATAGGACCCTGCCTTCATAAAGATATAAAATAATGAACTAGTGGTGCTGTTCAGTATCTCTGAGTCTGACAATGTGATAATAGGACCCTGCCTTCATAAAGATATAAAATAATGAACTAGTGGTGCTGTTCAGTATCTCTGAGTCTGACAATGTGAAAATAGGACCCTGCCTTCGTAAAGATATAAAATAATGAACTAGTGGTGCTGTTCAGTATCTCTGAGTCTGACAATGTGATAATAGGACCCTGCCTTCGTAAAGATATAAAATAGGGAAATAGTGGTCCTGTTCAGTATCTCTGAGTCTGACAATGTGATAATAGGACCCTGCCTTCATAAAGATATAAAATAATGAACTAGTGGTGCTGTTCAGTATCTCTGAGTCTGACAACGTGATAATAGGACCCTGCCTTCATAAAGATATAAAATAGGGAAATAGTGGTCCTGTTCAGTATCTCTGAGTCTGACAATGTGATGATAGGACCCTGCCTTCATAAATATATAAAATAATGAAGTAGTGGTGCTGTTCAGTATCTCTGAGTCTGACAATGTGATAATAGGACCCTGCCTTCATAAAGATATAAAATAGGGAAATAGTGGTCCTGTTCAGTATCTCTGAGTCTGACAATGTGATAATAGGACCCTGCCTTCATAAAGATATAAAATAGGGAAATAGTGGTCCTGTTCAGTATCTCTGAGTCTGACAATGTGATAATAGGACCCTGCCTTCGTAAAGATATAAAATAGGGAAATAGTGGTGCTGTTCAGTATTTCTGAGTCTGACAATGTGATAATATGACCCTGCCTTCATAAAGATATAAAATAATGAACTAGTGGTGCTGTTCAGTATCTCTGAGTCTGACAATGTGATAATAGGACCCTGCCTTCATAAAGATATAAAATAATGAACTAGTGGTGCTGTTCAGTATCTCTGAGTCTGACAATGTGATAATAGGACCCTGCCTTCATAAAGATATAAAATAGGGAAATAGTGGTGCTGTTCAGTATTTCTGAGTCTGACAATGTGATAATAGGACCCTGCCTTCGTAAAGATATAAAATAATGAACTAGTGGTGCTGTTCAGTATCTCTGAGTCTGACAATGTGATAATAGGACCCGGCCTTCGTAAAGATATAAAATAATGAACTAGTGGTGCTGTTCAGTATCTGTGAGTCTGACAATGTGATAATAGGACCCTGCCTTCATAAAGATATAAAATAGGGAAATAGTGGTGCTGTTCAGTATCTCTGAGTCTGACAATGTGATAATAGGACCCTGCCTTCATAAAGATATAAAATAGGGAGATAGTGGTGCTGTTCAGTATCTCTGAGTCTGACAATGTGATAATAGGACCCTGCCTTCGTAAAGATATAAAATAATGAACTAGTGGTGCTGTTCAGTATCTCTGAGTCTGACAATGTGATAATAGGACCCTGCCTTCATAAAGATATAAAATAGGGAAATAGTGGTCCTGTTCAGTATCTCTGAGTCTGACAATGTGATAATAGGACCCTGCCTTCATAAAGATATAAAATAATGAACTAGTGGTGCTGTTCAGTATCTCTGAGTCTGACAATGTGATAATAGGACCCTGCCTTCATAAAGATATAAAATAGGGAGATAGTGGTGCTGTTCAGTATCTGTGAATCTCTTGAGTCTTGACAATGTGAATGGACACCCTGCCTACATGGTGATATAAATAGGAGTAACTAGTTTCTATTTGCCTAATAGTCTAATAGGAGGTCCTGCCACCATGATGATATATTTAGTGGGGAGTCAGCTGTAGTTTGCAGCTTCTCTGGGCCTGACAATGTGATAAGAGACCCTACCACCATGGGGGTATTATATATATGCATATACAGGGAAACAATGGTGCTGTTCAGTATCTCTGAGTCTTAACATTGTGAATGGAGTCCCTGCCTATATGATGATATAAATAGGAAGAACTAGTTTCTATTTGCCTAATAGTGTGATAGGAGGTCCTGCCACCATGATGATATATTTAGGGGAGTCAGCTGTAGTTTGCAGTTTCTCTGTGCCTGAAAATGTGATAGGAAATTCTCCTCCCTGTTTATATACATAGGGGGGACACGTGATGCTGATAAGTTTCTCCGTGTCTGCCAATGTGATAGGAATCCCTGCCTCTATTGTTATATAGCTAGAGGGACCATTGGTGCTGTTCTGTTTTCATGTGCCTCACAATTAATAAGGCAACCCCACACTTTAATGATGATATACATTGGGAGACCTATGGTGCTGTTCACTTTCAATATGTTTGTTATTGTGGTAGGCAACCCTCCCTCCGTAATGATATACAATGGGAGACTCACTGTTGTTGCTCAGTGAGTACTACATACATCCTATGTTGCAGTGGACAACATGGTGTACTTTCCAGTTTCTGAAACACCATCTGCTCCATGGAATTCTTCTGCTATCTGGTGTCACTATTACATACTTAATGTGGACCTTTGAACTCATTGTATAGAATATCCAAGATAATTCTTTATTTCTTTGTGTGTCTGCAAACAGAAGCTGTTTAATTTCAAAGTCTGAATATTAAGATTTGTTTTAAATTAAATAAGTATTTTTAAATAATTATTGTGGACATTTGCATGTTTGTTCTTGCTGGGATCACCTTACTGTACAATGTGCGCTAATCATACATTAATTCAGCTGATACTGGATTATTAAGTTAAAATTATTTATTTTGTTTATTTTACTTGCAGAATACCAGAAAAAGCCAGCTATACTTGAGTTGCCTGATTCCAAAGGGGAACTATCTATCACCTGTGATACCAGAATCTACAAAACAATAGGTTGTACATCCTATAAAAATAACAGACGGACATGGTATTCTAACTTAACTTCTGACTCCTATGTCATCAATAGTTTTACACCACAGGATGATGGGTTGTACACGTGTGTGTGCTACACCACAAACAATCAAAGCACAGAACAAAGTTTCCCCATTCCCATTGTCGTAAATAAAACTCGTAAGTACAGACAGCAGCAATCACGCATTCCTCTGATTTTTTTTCTGCTTTATAACTGTATAACTACTTTGTGTACTAGTAAACCAAAATTTGATGACACTAGATAAATTGTAATAAGCTATAACTACTAGTGATTTATCTGGATTGTGATGCAAATTTGAAAAATATTGAAAAGCAATAATGTTTACAGTACCTTAATGTGCTACTTTATGCATATTTCCTGCAAACCTAGGACTTATTATTACAGTCTTCACCGGTATAAAATGTATTCTAGGTAACGCACTTTGTCAGATCAAAGCTCCCGCTCATCTCAGGAAATAAAATGTTGTTGATTACTGGGGCCAAATGACAGGTGCATTGAAGGTAGAGTGCACATTACACAGAAGAAGAAAAACATCCCAAAGTCACCAGCATCACATCAGTGTTAATATTCTTATATCATGCAGAGGGATACTTGGCTACACTAGTGAGTAAAACAATAAATGTTGGTCATTAATGTGTGAATGTCACTAATCCTGTTCATCTGGTTTCAGAGCAGAGGTAAAGCCAGCCTGTCCAAGGTATGAGCACAGGTTTTTGTATTATCTGATTCTCTGAGGCTTTTAAGTTTTCCTTTATACTACTATATAAGGAGTTACAATTCTGCAAGACAGTATTAGTATCTTAGCTGCTCTTTCTGGCTGAGCTGTGACTAGAAAAGTTTTAAAAGCTTTTTTGCAAAAAAAAAAAAAAAAAATTCTAAGCTTGTTTTCCACCTTTCCTGTAACTAGTGTAGTCCAAATACAGGTGTGCTGTATCCAGGACTGTTTTGTAAGTTTCTGAGCCCCCCCACCAGACCTTTCTGTGTTGGAAGGAAGCCTTCTAGTTTATCAGTGGGAGTGGTAAGCACTAGGTAGCCTATCTACCACAAATGGAGTGGTTTCTGGCCCAGAAATTGTGGTTTATTTGCCGTTTGGGCAGTTTTTCCATCTCTTTCCACTTTCTAGTTTAAAAGCCCATGTTTGCGCACTGTGCAGCGGTGCTCAGCTGAGGTAAACTATTATCAGTGCCAGAAAGTCTGTTCTTCAAATTTCCCCTTATAATGTGCTCATTCTTTTACGTCTTGCACTTCAATTAGCTTAATCAGCTAGCACTTTAACAGGCTTTTGTAGCATTTATTGTAGCACACTTAGGTGCTATCAGCACTAGCTGTTCCTACGCAGTAACAGCACCAGTACTTATTAGTTATGACCACCCCTTCCTGGTATGATTGTAGGGCAATTTCCTGTGCTTTCTCCTGCTAACCTGGTGCACTTGGGCATTCTGAGACAGTGTGGCAACTGTCTAATGTCCACAGACAAACCTCTCCTCTTACCTGCCAACACTCATACCCATGAGAGATGCACTTATATCACCAAACTGGAAGCAGTGTATGCTCCAATGAAAACCGGACTAGCTAGTAAAGAGGAGAAGGTCAACATCTGCAACTCACTACATAGAACACACAGACCTCCAAAACACCAACCATCACAACCCGCACATAGAAACACAAACCATACATCCACCTTCACGGAGGCTCTCAATAACAATTTACCCAAAAACAGAGACCCCGAGGCAGAATTGCACTCACCCACCACAACAGAACATCAACCCCAGAACACATAGCTCACCACCACAGTGTGCCCCTCAACCCAAGCCCTTAAGGCAAAACACTTTGCCGAATGTACTAATTATAGGAGACTCAATTGTGAGGCATACTGATATCCCACTCACTAGTTTCAACAAGAAGAATGTGACAGTCAGTTGTCTATCAGGTACCAGAATCCACCACATAAAACATGCACTCAGGTCACTCCACAACAAGTACAAATATCACTCAGTCATTGTCCCTGTGGATGTGAATGACCTGAGACATAACTTCCTGGACTACATGAAAAGAGATGTGATGGACCTCTCGGATTATGTGGCCCAGGCAGGCATGACCATAGCCCTAAGCAGTATTTTACCGTCAACTAGAATGATACCACAGTATGATCAGAAAATAATTGGCTTCAACAATTGGCTAAGTTTCTGGTGTCATCCTAAGGGGATCCAGTATCTGTCTGCCTGGGGCAACATGATCGACAGACCTCGATGCTTTGCCAGAGATAGCCTGCATCTGTCATCCCTGGGATTCCAGGTACTGGCTAAGGCTCTTGCCAATCCTATAGTGCATTTTTAGGCAGTGTTCCAAAGACCAAAATTCCACAGTAACAGCTGCAAACAAATGCAATCTGAGGGTCATGCTGCTCAATGCTAGAAGTCTAAATCTGCAGATGCACTCATTTGAAGCTCCTCAAAATGGAGAATGTCGACATCTGTGCTGTAACGGAGACCTGGTTTAAAGAGGCAGAAAGCATCCCTGCACTCCCAGGCTACAACTCATTTCATACCTTTTAGGCCCAGAATATGGCCAGAAGCTCCAAAGGTGGTGGTGTTCATAGATTCATAGGTTCATAGGTAGGTACTAGGCTATCGGCCGAAGGGCCTATGTAAGCCTAGCCAACAAGGTTCCCTGGCTTACGCCACCCAAGAAAGTTATATTCTTGTGCCACTGTCGAGCAGAGAGACAGAAGTGATCCCCGGGGTGTATTTCCTATTTCTCATCCACTCATAAAGATTTTTCTTGAAGAGTGCTAATGAAGACCTTTACTTGACATAGATGGGTAGCCTGTTCCAAAGTATGGGAAGTCTCTGGGACAGGAATCTATCCCTCTAGCATGTCCTGTTTATCGTGGTGACAAGGTTTAGGTCCCTAGAGCATGTAGCTCGGAGGGATTGGGATCTCTTTAGGTGTCGCATGTCCAACAGCTCTGGGTTTGACATAGCTTTATATGTGAGGTAGAGATCACCTCGGAATAGGCGATATGCTACGGAGCAAAGCTGGAGTTTTTTGAGATGGTCAGTGTAGGGCATTTGTTTGAGGCTAGTAATCATCTTTGTGAGGTACTTCTGTGGCCTTTCCAGCTGCTGCAGATGTCTTGTGAGGTACATTCCAAAACAGGCGTTGTACTCTAGAATGGGTCTAATGAGTGTCGAGTAGAGAGGAACAATGGCCTCTTTTTTCCTGGATGAGAACCCTTTTATGAGGAGGTATACCACATAGAAGGACTTCCTGACTACTGTGGTGATGTGACTATCAAAGGAGGGACTACTGTCCACCTGGGTCCCAAGGTCTCTTATCACACATTCAGTGTTAAGTAGATTGCTGCCTATGTGGTAGTTCATGGGTAGACAGTTTTTACCAAAGGGGATGACACTGCACCTTTTGGCACTGAGCTTGAGACCATGGCTCTGACACCAGGCATCTGTCTCAGCGAGGCCCTTCTGTAGGATGTCCACATCATTTGGGGGCTTGACTATGGCTCTTAGTTTGCAGTCATCTGCAAACTCCGTTAGCCAGAGGCCTTCTGTTAGCCTGTACTTCAGAGAAGTAGATACGAAACAGGAGAGGTCCCAGGATGTATCACTGCTTTGAGGTCAGATTTGGAGTCTGCAACTTTTACAGTGTGGGTTCTGTCAGTGACCCATTTGGCAACCCATCTTGTGACGTAGGGATTTATACCTAGTTTAGTGAGTTTAGCTCTAATTCCAGAATGGGGGATGGTGTCAAAAGCCTTGATGAGGTCAAGATAGGCTGTGTGAACCACCTTACCCTCATCTACGGCTTTGGTGACTGCCTCAAAGAAGTCAGTCAGGTTCAGGAGGCATGATCTGCCTTTCACAAACCTGAACTGGGTGGGATCCAGAGTTTGGAGGTTACCAATGTCTTTGTTAATGAGTTCCATGATGATACATTCCATAGCCTTGCAGACCAGGCTCGTCAGGCTAATAGGTCGATAGTTCTCGGGATTAGTGGTAGCTCCCCCTTTGTGGAGTGGGATAACTGTTGCTGTGTGCCATTCAGTGGAAATAAAACCTGATGTGAGGCTATTATTAAACATGGTGCTTAAGTGGGGAGCCAGTTCGTTCTGAAGTTCATGTAAAATGCAGCCTGGGATGTTGTCCGGTCCCATGGATGCTGTGTTTTTGGCTTTAGAGAGTGCAGCTTTTACCTGCATAGTTGTGATTACAGGGACTCTGCATTCTTCCTGCCCTTTAGCACTGAACCTATCTGCCAGGATGTTGGCAATATCAGTTGCTTCTGTAATTTTACTGCTGTTGTGCTGTAACTCAGAGCAGATCTGGGAGTTTGCCATTGAGATTCTTGACAGCTTTGTGGTTGCCCTTAGAATCAGTGGTGATTTTGTTTTCATAGCTATCTTTGGAGGATCTTATAAGGGATCTCAGCTTCTTACTGAGACTGACCAGGGAGCTCCTCCAGTCATGGGATTTTACTCTCTTTTGCAACAGTTTCTTGCTTCGGTTGTACAGTTTGTTTATGGCAGGGGACCACCAGATTGGCTTCCTTTTTTTGGAGGATAACGTCTTGGTTCTGTTTGGGATAGCATGATCCATGCACTCGTGTAAGTGCATATAGAGTGCATTTGTGTAGGATTCAGCAGTTGTAACTGTATTGTCCATCTACATGGGTGTCATGAAGTTCACCACTTCTGTCATAAGAAGCATGACGTTGGCTTTGGAGAAATTATTTATCATGGTTTCCTTAATGGGGGGTGGGGGCGGGATGTGGATATCAAGGGTGATTAGCTTACGGTTGGATCGGACCAACGAGGAGTTGACTTTAGGTGTGGAACACCTGTCACTCATGTTGGTAATGACTAGGTCTAGGATATTGTTGCCCCTGGTGGAGATGTGGATAAGTTGATCCAGGGCATTGGAGTTTATGAATTCCAGAAAGCGTTGAGCTAAGGAGTTTGTACATGAGTAGTTTTCCCAGTTAATGGTGGGGTAGTTGAAGTCGCCCACTATTACGGTGTTTGGTTGAACCCTAATATTTTCCAGTACATCAAGAAAAGAGGAGTGGGAATCCTGGGGCATGATGGGGGATCTGTAGCAAGCTACAATTTGGATTGCAGTTTTGCCCAGAGTTAGTTGCACTTGGATAACTTCGGATGCATTATGCTGAGCAGCTAGCCTGGAGGTGTGGATATCCTTAATGAATATGGACACACCTCCACCTTTGGTGTTTCGGTCCAGGTTACATGACCGAAAAGTGTGGTATGAGTTATAGCCTGGTAGTGCAGGGGTGCTGTCTGGAGCCTTGAACCAGGTCTCAGTCACTGCACAGATACTGATGTTCTCCATTTTAAGGAGTGCCTCTAGTGAGTGCATTTTGAGATTTAGACTTCTAGCATTGAGTAGCATTACCCTCAGTTTTTGCTTGTCTATTCCTGCTACAGTGGTGATTTTTTTCATTTGAACCATGCCTAAAAAAGGCACTATTGGGGCAGCAAGGGCCTTAACCAGTATTCGGAATCCCAGGGGTGACAGGTGCTGGCCATCTGTGGCAAAACATCATGGTCTGTTGACCATGTCATCCCAAGCAGACAGATACTGGATCCCTTTAGAATGACACCAGAAGCTTAGCCAATTGTTGAAGTCAATCATTTGTCCTTGTACTGCGGTATCATTCTGGGTGATGACAGAATACTACTCAGGGTTAGAGTCATACCTGCCTGGGCTACAAGATCGGAGAGCTGTCTCCATATTCTTAAAGGATGCACACACCTCTAGACTGACAGCCCAGCATAATGCATCTAAGATACTTCAGGTAAAACTAACACTGGGTAAGACTGCAATACAAGTTACAGCCTGCTACAGAATCCCAAACATGTCCCTAGACTCTCACTCCAAGTTCCTAAGCACCCCAGAATCTATCAAGGTCCAACCCAATACTTTCATTCTGGGTGACTTCAACTAACCTTCCATCAACTGGAAAAACTATTCAAGTACCAATGTACAGGCCCAACGCTTTCTGGAATTTATCATTTCCAGTGCCCTGGACCAACTCATTCTGACCCCCACTAGAGGAAGCATCATCCTTGACCTGGTTATCATGAACATGGGAGACCATTGATCCACACCTATAGTCAATTCCTCCCTGGTTAAATATGACCACAAACTGATCACCATGGAAATCTCCATCTCACCTACACCCCCCGCTAAGGGGACCACCCTGAAAAACTTCTCTAAAGCTGACTTTGGGCTCCTAAAATCAGAGATGGCTAACTTCTCGGCACCCATGCCAATGGAAAATAGCTGCATGACTGCCAAATCGTACACCACTGTACTGTACGAGCATGTGCACAAATGCATGGACCTTGCAATACCAAATAGAACTAAGACGCTCTCTCCAAAAAAGGAAGCCAATCTGATGGTCCCCAGCCATCAATAAACTCTACAAAAGAAGGAAGAAACTGTTGCAGAAAAAAATGAAGTCAGATACTGGATCCCTTTAGAATGACACCAGAAGCTTAGCCAATTGTTGAAGTCAATCATTTGTCCTTGTACTGCGGTATCATTCTGGGTGATGACAGAATGCTACTCAGGGCTAGAGTCATACCTGCCTGGGCTACAAGATCAGAGAGCTGTCTCCATATTCTTAAAGGATGCACACACCTCTAGACTGACAGCCCAGCATAATGCTTCTGAGATACTTCAGGTAAAAGTGACACTGGGTAAGACTGCGATACAAGTTATAGCCTGCTACAGAATTCCAAACATGTCCCTAGACTCTCACTCCAAGTTCCTAAGCACCCCAGAATCTATCAAGGTCCAACCCAATACTTTCATTCTGGGTGACTTCAACTAACCTTCCATCAACTGGGAAAACTATTCAAGTACCAATGTACAGGCCCAACGCTTTCTGGAATTTATCATTTCCAGTGCCCTGGACCATCTCATTCTGACCCCCACTAGAGGAAGCATCATCCTTGACCTGGTTATCACGAACATGGGAGACCGTTGATCCACACCTATAGTCAATTCCTCCCTGGTTAAATCTGACCACAAACTGATCACCATGGAAATCTCCATCTCACCTACACCCCCCGTTAAGGGAACCACCCTGAAAAACTTCTCTAAAGCTGACTTTGGGCTCCTAAAATCAGAGATGGCTAACTTCTCGGCACCCATGCCAATGGAAAATAGCTGCATGACTGGCAAATCGTACACCACTGCACTGTACGAGCATGTACACAAATGCATGGACCTTGCAATACCAAATAGAACTAAGACGCTCTCTCCAAAAAAGGAAGCCAATCTGGTGGTCCCCAGCCATCAATAAACTCTACAAAAGAAGGAAGAAACTGTTGCAGAAAAAAATGAAGTCACAAGACTGGAAAACCTCCCTTATCAGTTTCAACAAAAAGCTGAGATGCCTTATTAAATCCTCTAAAGCCAGCTATGAAGGCAGAATTGTGGCTGACACCAAAAACAACCACAAAGCCTTCTATAGCTATATCAAAAACCTCAAAGGCAATACCCAGGTTTGCTCTAAGTTATTGCCCAATGGCACTTCCTATACTGAGCCAACAGATATAGCCAACATACTGGCTGACAGATTCAGTGCCACCTTTACCCCCACAGGGCCCTATCACAATAACAAAAGAAATCCTGGTACCCACCATTTCTGCAGCACAGGTAAAAGATGCATTGTCCAAAGCCTAGAATACAGCATCCATGGGACCTGATAATATCCCTGGCTGCATCCTACGTGAGCTACAAAATGAACTGGCACCACATATGTGTGCCCTGTTCAATCACAGCCTTACCTCAGGCTATGTCCCTAATGAATGGCGCACTGCTACAGTCATCCCGCTCCATAAAGGGGCGCAGCTACAGACCCTGTGAACTATCGCCCTTATAGCCTGACTGGTCCGGTATGCAAAACTATGGGGCGCATCATCATGGACCTGCTTAACAAAGATATAGGCAATCTCCAAAGTCTTGACCCCACACAGTTTGGATTTGTCAAGGGGAGATCCTGCCTGCTGAACCTGGTTGACTTCTTTGAGGCAGTCACCAAGGCTGTGGATGAGGGTAAAGCAGTGCATACAGCCTACCTTGACCTGGCCAAGGACTTTGATACCATTCCCCACTCAGATTTTATTGATAAACTCACCAAACTAGGCATCAATCCTTACATCACCAGGTGGATTGCAAACTGGCTCACAGACAGGACCCACAGAGTGAAAGTTGTGGATTTCAAGTCAGACTGTCGACCAGTCATGAGTGGAGTCCCATACGGCTCGGTCCTAGGCCTGCTCCTGTTTGGCATCTACTTCTCAGAAGTCTAGGCTAACACAGAAGGACTCTGGCTGACCAAGTTCACTGATAACTGCAAGCTAGGAGTCATTATCAACTCCCCAAATGATGCAAACATCCTACAAAAGGGCCTCTCTAAGACCAATAACTGGTGTTGGAACCATGGCCTGAAGCTTAATGCCAAAAAATGCGTTATCATCCCCTTTGGAAAAAACTCAGTCCCCATGAATTACCATGTTGATGGGAGCCCACTGAACACTGAAGGGGCCATAAGAGTTCTGGGCACCCAGGTCGACAGCCACCTCACCTTCGACCACCCCATTGCCACTGTGGTCAGGAAGTCCTTTCTCTGTTCACCTGTGAGAGAGGGGAGCTTTGAGCTGCCTATCTGTCCCTGGAGGAGTGGTTTCAGCCCAGAAATTAGTAGTTTATTGGCCATTTTGGGCTAAATTCTATTGCTTTCATTTCCCTGCTATAAATACCATATTTGCCCGGTTTTGCACTCCGGGCAGCACCGGTTCACTGGGGTAAAACTATTCCCAGTTCCACAAAGTTTCCTCTTCAATTTTTCCCTTGGAACTAGACAAACTTTCAACTTAAGCACTCAAGCCATTCATTTCTCAGCCTGGCACTTGCTCAAAACTTATAGCAAGCACTTATAAACCCTACCACTAGACCCTCCTGTACTGTACAGAAGGCCAAGGCTCTCTATTCGACCTTACCAGCCATCCAGTAAAACAGTTCACTGTACCTATCTAGGCATGTTTCAGGTGTACTCTCCAGTCCAACTGGAGAATCTGGGCATCTTGAGGCAATGCTACAACTGCCTCATGCACACAGACAACCCTCTCCTCCTACCACCAAACACTAATACATGCGAGAGATGCAATTATGCAGTCAAACTAGAGGCTAAGCTCTCTCAACCCAAGACTGGATCAGACAGTCAAGAGGAGAAGTGAAGTACTTGCGTCACACCACCAGTCTTACATAGACCCATTAAACCAGCACCAGCAAAAAAAACACATAAATACATGAAAACATACTCGGAGGCTCTAAATAAAAATCTGAAAAACCAACAGAGACCTCCAAAGCAAACATCCAAGCAACCACCACCCCTCAACACAAACCATACTTCACAAAACCAGTGTGCCATGCAATCACAGCCCTTAAGGCAAAATAACATGCCCACAATACTAGTAATAGGTGACTCTACAGTCAGGCACACTGACGTCCCACTCACTAGGCTGAATAAGGAGAAGGTTCCTGTTAGCTGCCTGTCGGGTGCCAGGATCCGGCACATAACACAAGCACTCAGGTCACTCCAGCACAAGTACAAATATGACTCTGCCATTGTCCATGTTGGTGTGAATGACCTGAGCCCTACCTCCCTGGACTACATGAAAAGAGACATGGAAGAGCTCTCTGATCACATAGCCCAGGACAGTATGACCCAGACCCTGTGTAGCATCCTGCCCTCACCAAGAATGAAACCACGGTATAAAGAAAAAAAAACTCTCGATTTCAACAAGTGGCTAAGTTTCTGGTGTCATTCAAAGGGGATCCAGTATCTGTCCGCCTGGGATGACATGCTCGACAAGCCACGCTGCTTCTCAAGAGATGGCTTGCACCTGTCACCCTTAGGCTTTCGAGTACTTGCCAGGGCTCTTGCTATCCCCATAGTGCCTTTTTTAGGCAAGGCTCAAAAGACAAACCACCGCCGTAAATAGCACAAGTAACAAAAAACTGAGGGTAGTGCTACTCAATGCCAGAAGTCTAAACCTCAAAATGCACACACTCGAGGCACTCCTCAGTATGGAGAAAATCGATATATGTGCAGTAACAGAAACCTGGTTTAAGGCTCCAGAGAGCACCCCAGCACTACTAGGCTACAACTCATACCATATATTTTGGCCACAGACCCCAAACCGAAATACAAAAGGCGGGGGCGTATCCATATTCATCAAGGATACCCACACCTCTAGGTTAGTGGCACAGCACATTGATTCAGAGATCATCCACGTGCAACTAACAATGGGCAAAACTGCAATTCAAATTGTAGCTTGCTACAGATCACCCACCATGGCCCAGGACCCCCATTCCACATTTCTGGAAACACTGAGAAACATAAAGGTCCTACCAAACACCCTAATATTGGGTGATTTCAATTACCCAAACATTAACTGGAAGAACTACTCAAGTACTAAGTCCCTTGCCCAACTTTTCCTAGAATTTATAAACATATTGGACCTGGTCATCACCAACATGGGCGACCGGTGTTCCACACCAGAGGTCAAACCCTCGCTGGTTAGATATGACCATAAACAAATCACTTTGGATATCTATATTCCACCCCCACCCCCGGAGACAAGAAAGCCACCATGAAAAACTTTTCAAAAGCAAACTTCACGTTACTTAAGACCAAGGTGAAAAGTTTCAAAGCCCTCATGCAGAAGGATAACACTGTCCAAGCTACAAAATCCTTTACTAAGGCATTCTATGGGCAGCTACAAGAATGCATGGATCGTGCCATCCTGAGCAAAACCAAGACTCACTCCTCCAAGAAAAGGAAACCGGTCTGGTGGACTCCTGCCATAAACAAGCTATACAATAGAAGGAGGAAACTAGTACAGAAAAGAGTAAAATCCCAAAAAGGGAAGACATCCCTGATCAGTATCAGCAAGAAACTATGATTCCTCATAAAATCATCCAAGGCAAGCTTTGAAAGAAAAATTGCCAAGGACTCCAAAGATAACCACAAGGCATTCTTTAGCTATGTCAAGAATCTAAGTGGCAATGCTCAGATCTGCTTGGAGTTAGTGCAGAATGGCACAAAATACATTGAACCAACCAATATCGCCAACATCCTGGCAGACAGGTTCAGTGAAAACATCACCTCCCTCTCACCCCCAGAAAAGCCCATAACCATACCAGAAGAATGTAGAGTCCCTGAAATCACAGACACTCACATTAAAACAGCCCTCTCCAAAGCCAAAAACACAGCATCAATGGGACCAGACTGCGTCCTACACGAGCTCAAAGATGAACTAACCCCTCACCTAAACACACTGTTCAAACTCAGCCTCTCCACAGATTACATACCCATAGAGTGGCACACAGCAATGGTTATTCTGCTCCACAAAGGTGGAGCCACAACAGACCCCAGGAAGTATCACACTATAAGCCTGACTAGCTTGGCCTGCAAGGCTATGGAGCGCATCATCATGGAACTCATTAACAGAGACATTGGGAACCTCCAAACACTGGACCCTACCCAGTTTGGCTTTGTTAAGGGCAGATCATGCCTCCTAAACCTGGTGGACTTCTTTGAGACAGTTACCAAGGCTATAGACAAGGGAAAGGTGGTACACACAGCCTATCTAGACCTCACTAAGGCCTTCAACACCATTCCCCATTATTATAGACAAGCTCACCAGCCTGAACATAAATCTCTACATCATAAGATGTGTTCCCAATTGGCTCACGGACAGAACCCACATGGTGAGAGTTGTGGGAGCTAGGTCCATCTCTAAACCGGTTACAAGCGGTGTTCCCCAGGGCTCAGTCCTAGGACCCCTCCTGTTCGGCATATACTTCTCAGAGGCACAGGCAAGCACAGGAGGACTATGGCTGACCAAGTTCGCAGACAACTGCAAACTAGGGGCTATAACTGACTCTCTGGCTGACACAGACATCCTCCAAAAGGGTCTCACTGAGATGGATACCTGGTGTCAAAATCATGGCCTTAAGCTAAATGCCAAAAAGTGCATAGTCATCCCCTTTGGAAAAAACAAAGTACCCACAAACTACCACATAGGTGGCAGTCCCTTAAATACAGAAGATGTAATAAGGGATCTGGGGACCCAAGTAGATAGTAATTTCACCTTTGATAATCACATTGCCAAAGTGGTTAGAAAATCCTTCTACATGGCCCACCTAATCACAAAAGGGTTTGCATCCAGATCGAAAGACTCATCAGACCCATCTTAGAGTACAACGCCCCATTTGGGATGTACCTTACAAGACACCTGCAACAGTTGGAAAGACCACAGAAGTACCTCACCAAGAGGATCAATGGCCTCAAACAGATGCCCTATGCAGCTCGACTGAAGAAACTCCAGTTGTACTTGGTTGCATACTGCCTGCTCATAGGTGATCTCTGCCTGACATACAAAGCCATGTCCAACTCAGAATTAATGGACATGCTCCACCTAAAGAAAACCTTATCCCCTCGAGCCACACGCTCTAGGGATCTAAACCTCACCACAACAATAAATAGGACGTGCTGGAGGGATAGATTCCTGTCCCAGAGACTTCTCATGCTTTGGAACAAGATCTCAATCTACATTAGGCAGAGCTCCTCGTTAACACTCTTCAAAAGAAACCTTGATGAGTGGATGGGAAACAGAAAGTTTACCTCGGGGATCACTTCAGTGGCTCTGCTGGACAGAGGCACAGGGAGCTAATCTAAGGGGGTGGCGAAAGCCAACACATTCTGGCTAGGCTTATAAATGCCTTCGGGCAGATAACCTAGTACCCTTCTATGAACCTATGAACCTATTATAACCAAAAGTTTCACATCCAGGAAGAAAGAGGTCATCATCCCTCTCTACTCATCCTTCATTAGACCAGTCATCAAATATAATGCCCCATTTGGCATGTACCTGACCAAACACCTACAACAGCTGGAGAGGCCACAAAAGTACCTCATAAAAAGGATCCTAGGCCTCAAACACATGTCCTGCATGGACAGACTCAAGAAACTTCAGCTGTTCTCAGTCACTTATCATCTACTTAGAGGTGATCTCTGCTTGATTTACAAAGCCATGTCTGACCCAGCCCTGCTTGAAATGCTACACCTAAAGAAATCCCAATCCCCCCATGCCACATGCTCCAGAGATCACAACCTCATTACCACAATTAACAGAACATGCTGGAGGGACAGGCTAATCTCTCAAAGACTGCCCATACTCTGGAATAGACTTCTCATTCATGTCAAGCAGAGCACCTCACTGGCCCTCTTCAAGAGAAATCTTAACGAGTGGAAGGGTAACAGAAAGTTCACTCTTGGGATCATTCCAGTTGCTCTATTGGATAGGGGCACTGTGAACTAACATCAGGTGGCACGGTGCCTGGGCAATTTTTATGGGCCTAGGCTTGTAAAGGCTCCAGGTCCATTAGCCTAGTACACACCTATGAACCTATGAATATAGGGTTTATGCAGGACAGATTAAGACTGCACAGTCTTGGGTATTTCTTTATTTACTAATGTAGTTCGAGCTTGCAGATGGCATACATAATCTGTGATGAGTGTGGGTTTGTCACTCCTATGTGTAAGTTTGACTATGTTACAAGTGATAATTCAATAAAGGTGTTTGCAGTAATAACGTTTTTGCTAGATTTGTAATTGCAACTGTTGCTCATGTTCATGTGATTCTGGTGGACTGTCATCAGTATTATGGGACTCAATGACAGTCTCATCAGAGTTTCATTAGGGAGCCCATGCAGTCCTTTTAATACTTAGCCATGAGTCATTCTGCACACTGGAGACCTGCAACCCAGAAACATATTACAGATGAAGGAAAGGATATGTTGATAATAATCATTGCCTGAATGCAGGTTTACTGAAAAGCTACAAATTTTGGCTTGAAACTAATTCTACATGGCTAATAAGGATGTACTTGGGGAAAATCTGTATACATGTCAGTGCATTTCTTGGACATAGTGGATCACATTGCAGCTGCAAAAATGACTAACAAACCAGTACTAAAACAATGCACTGAGGTACTGAAACACAAATTACAGACCAGACCTGGAATTTACCTCTGGTGAATTTTGTGAAGTATCCAGGCTGTAAGTCTCAGATACAGAAGTGCAAGGAGATACGTTTCATCATTTGTACAAGACATGTTCACTGCATGTATAGCACAGGCCTTGAATTGTACCTGTATGTGTAACAGGAGGGTAAGCATCTTTTGAATGGAAATGAATTTCATATAACACAATGTTTAGCATCCGCTTTAGAGGAAGTAGTTTATGCTATTTCTATATTTGTCCAAAAAATTATATTGAAAAAGAAAACAGGAATTTTCATAAAAATATCTTTTTGCACATTGGAAGAAATATGTGTAGCAATCTCTTTAGCAAGCCAATCCATAGATTGTGGACATATGTTACTGAACTTTAAATTCATGGTTTTATTGCAACATTTAACTGATTTAGAAATTAATTAAAAGCAATGGTAACTTTATAAAAGAAAATATTTAATTTTGAAATATCAGACTAACTATCCAAATGATGTGAACAGACATTAATTAGCACATTTTTATAATTGCACTCATCATCATCATCATCATCATCATCACCATCACCAACCCCACTCCCCCCCCTTTTCTATTTGGGGTTAAGTTGTTATGTCAACTAGAACTAGCTCTCTTGGTTCATTGCCACTCTCCTACCTTCTTCAGCTGTCATGCCTGTCACAGATCCTGTCTTACACTCCATCTGTTTCCTGGTTGGACTTCCTCTTTTCTTCCTGCCTTATTCCTGTCTGTCCCAAGTCTTCCAAAGATTTTCCTGCTTTCCTCTAAGTTTACAGAATGTATGTCCATTAAAATTCTCTGTGAACTTCCTGGTCTCAACTGCTAACATTTGCAGTAATTAAGAGAGTTATGAGAATAAGGAACATTAAGAGATGTGTGAAAAAAACAAATGCATGTGATTCTCAGCAATATCACTGCCAGCATTATCTGGGTAATGGCTATGTGCTCAGTGGTTATACTGTGCGATTCAGGGCATCACAAAACCACAGTGAGCTACACCTCACACTACTCGCTCATTATCATGGCTTTGAAATGTACATCAGCGCAGTTAGGGCTACCTGCTCTACTGTAACCCCAAAACCAGCCCATACAGCTCAGATGCATAGGCACCTTCAAGCATGCACATGTGTACACACACACACGCACACACACACACACACACACACACACACACACACACACACACACACACACACACACACACACACACACACACACACACACACACACACACACACACACACACACACACACACACACACACACACACACACACACACAGACACACACACACACACACATGCGCACACTCATATTCACACCCAGTCAAACACACACACACATGGGCCCACACGCGGATACTTGCCATCAAAATATGAATTATACTTTTTCACTTTTCTCTCTCCAGATAGCCTAGTAGAGCTATTAATTGAATCATTTTACCACACTAGTCCCATCCAACTGAAGAGTTCTGAGGAAGTGCACATAGCCAATTTACAGCAGCCAAATCATGGACTACTGCATATGATATGTCATCCATATACTTTCTTACTTCACTTTTCATCTCTCATTTCAAATTATCCCAGTCAGCTAATAAGGACTGCTGATCTTGCCCCAGCGAAGACAATTTTATTTTTCTCATTGGTTAATATGAGGCCAAAAAAACTCTTGTCTAAAATCAAGAGTCAGAAAACCAATTTTTCCATAAGCCTTATGAATCTAAATGACACAAATTACGTTCTAAAACTGTATGGCGTGAAATCATAATTTGATGTGCCTCTACTTGTCTAATCAATAGGCATGTTCAGTTATAATATAAATATTATCTATCCTGTACAGTTTGGGTATCTACCTGTGTAAAGGATGCATGCAGAAGCATCTAACCTAGCAGCTAATGCCTAAGTTAATTCCACAATTCAAGAAGAAGGTCTTACTTACTTATTCCTAAGTGGGGAATCTGAACAGTATTAGGACCATCTCTAACATTAGATACACTCTTTGAGGTAATCCGGTCCCTTAAAAAACAATGGCCAGGATTCACTAATCCTCCGTGTAAGACTAAATAAGTCTTACTCGGAAACTGCAGCCTAGGAGTATGACATCAGCGCGCCATGCATATCCATGATGACGTGCTGACTCAACTCTAAGGCTAACATGGAGCGTGCACGAGTGCAGGGGGCGTGTCAGACTGCTGAGCAGTCCAAATATCCACGCCCCTGCAAGTGCCTAAATTGCAAATGTCAACTAAAATGAGCGAGTCTGCTCAAATGTGCACATACCCAACACTACACTTCCCCACATTCTAAATCCCTGTACAATTCTAAAATGTAAAACCTTTTTTTTTTATTATTCCCAATATAGCTGCCCGTATTTGTTCATGTTTGCGTGGTTTGCCCATTGCTTAGCTACAATTAGCAGTTTAGACATCAAAGAGGATAATAAACTACTTATATGCAAATTAAGCCAAATAGCAATAGTGTAGTGGTAGAGCCTTCGCATAAAGAGGAGGCATTCCCGGTTCGAGTCCCACCACTCCCCTTCCCATTTTCTGTAGGAAATCTGTGCATAAAAATAATTCCTGACATTTACCTTTTAAATTATAGTAAAATGCATTGAAATGGACAATGTAGTAGTGAACGATATTATATATATATATATATATATAAGAAGGTGAAATGGTCATGCATACTGATAAATGCATAAGTAATGTATCTTAAGCAATGTGAAGCACTGCTAAGCAAAGTTTACTGGTATTAAGCACAGTTAAGTATAATTGCTCGTAGCTTAGCACTGCTTTAACTAGCGCAATGGCTTTGGGCGGAGCTGCGCATCGCACCAACTAGCGCAAACAAAACATGTTTGCGCGGAGCTGCGCACCACACTAACTAGCGCGTCGGGCAAAGTTGGGAAACGTCGGGCAACATAGAGCAATGTAGAGCAACGTCGAGCAACGTTGGGCAAAGTTGAGCAAAGTCGGCTAAACGCAGCCACACCTCCTAGCTGGTCTGGCCAGTAGTAAAATAAAACGCAATGACAGGCCTCGAACCTGGGATACTGTGCACCATAATCACAGTACTAAACCACTAAGCCATAACAGCTTTTCATGTGGATGCACTTCCAACACACTCATATATATCAGTGGAAGTTTACCCATTGCTAAGCAGGTTTGCTTTTAGCTGAGATTTTTCAAAACCGGCCAATCACAAATAAGTGCGAGAAATGAGGCATATTTAAGCTCCATAGGCAGGAATAATTGCCATAACTGGTTGTAGCTCCCATCTGCAGTCAGCATGGCAGGTGTTGGAGAGGGCTCTCACTTCCTAGCACAACGATGGGGCATTGAGGAGTCAAAAGTGATGGTTTGGCTCCTCGCCCATAATCATGATGCCAGACTCCTGCAGGGCCAGTTCCAGGGCACTGAATACAAAGCAGAAGTCTGGAACCGTCTCGCACATGATCTCACCAGTGCCACAGGTGTCCCTCAGACTGGTGAGCAGGTCAGACACCACTACACAGACCTGAAGAGACGCAAGGAGGACCGACTGAACCAGTGGATACAAGAGGCCTGTGGGATGGAAAATGCCCCACTACTGAGTAGGTAGTCATGGAATGAATTATGTAAGAATTGCTATCGTAGTATTTTTTATGGATAGGTATGTCTCAATATCACTTCATTTACTTCACAGCTGCAGGTGTCCATGCTGCGAATCAGCAAGCCTATGCAGATAGGCTGCTAAGGCTGTGCCACCAGGCAGGTTAGTGATTATTCTGCATGTATTGTTATATAAAATAAGTGAGAGAGCCTGAAAAAAGTGTTGTAGCCCAATAATAAAGGTATAATAAGTCTTGAATTACATCTCTGCATGTACTGTTATATAAAATTAGTGAGAGACCCTGAAAAAGAGTGTTGTAACCCATTAATAAAGGTATAATATGTCTTGAATGAGTCTTCTGCATGCACTGATATATCGAATAAATGAGAGAGCCTCTAGAAAAGTGTGTAATGTAATTAATAAAGGTATAATTCCTGGAGTGTGTTCGTGTCACTTTCTTCGAAATGTTGTTGTACTCTTGCATTATAGAAATAGTACTGTTGTATTAAGTGCTGTCAACCCACACTTGGGTAGGCCCATATAAAGTGGATGAAAGGAGTGCCAGTAGCTGTTAAACATATATACAGTCCTCAACTGTTGGTACATGGCTGGCATGTATAGGTAAATCTGGCACATGAGTAGCTTGTTATTGTGTTCCCCAGAAATGTCAGTGCGCTGCTAGAAATGTAGGGGGCTGTTAAAATATAACTGATAATGTCAGCTGAACACATCCAGATATGTAGATATATAAATATAAATAAAATATATAAATACATAGCAGTAACATCTGCATCCTGGACAGTTTGTATGTTAGATACAGGTCAGGTATATAAAGAACTAGCAAAACACATTTCACAATTTAACGGACATTGCCTAGTGTAATAAGACATGTAGGGGATATATACCTGCAGTCAATAGGAATGTTGTGTAAACTATAAGTACATGTAAGTTGTTAATGGAGGTATCTTTTTACACCCGACTGTATGTGCATAAACAATGCAATTCCACACCTCAATGGGTATGTCTAATCTCGTAACATTTGTTCGGACATATGTCCTATTGGTTTATAAATATCTGCATGTACTTTGATGCATGTGCCCTGTTCAAATACCACAATCTTGGTGGCATGTTGCCACCAATCAATCCTGCATGCTGTTGGAATGTCCCCTGTTGTTCTATATATGCATGTGTTATGCTTGCTGTTCAACTGTTGGAACTCTGGTGTCTTGGGTCAATGGTAATACTACTGCATGCTGTTACAATTAATTTGGAATGCTGTTGGCTGTTACCAACCCATATTGTCATTAAATCCTCCTAAACATAGAATGTATGGAAAGGCTGGTCCCAGCGGACCCACCTGTCCCAGCTCAGCTGGCGATGACACCTGGCACCAGTAGGTCTGGTGCCCAGCCCGGGGCCTCCTCCTCCATTGGCCCTGTGCCATCTTCAGGTGGAAGCACTGCAGGGGATGGGGCTCGTTCCCCCCTGCAAGCATGGCCAGAGGAGGGCCACCTATCACCCTCCAAATGGTCTGGGCTGTGGTGCGTAGGGAGATCGAGCTTTCAGTCGCTGATCCTCCACGCCAGCTTGAGGCATGTGTGGCATGACTCACTTGTGAGCCTGTCCCTCCTACACAGCCCCCAGCACAGCCACCCTCTGGGCTGGGAAGGTGCAATGGTGACTGCCCATGGGTAGGGATCTCAGTTCCACTGTTGCCATCTGTGGGCTCATGGGCTTGCAATTTCCAAACATCCTTCCCCGTCAGTGGTGTTCACCCACTACATGTGTCACATTCCCCCCCTGTATGCATCTTGTTTGTCTTGTCTGTTTACCTCCCCAACCTACCTCCCCAAATATACCTACTTCCCCTACCTCGCATTCCACTCTCACCTGAAAAAAAATGGGCAATCTGCTCCCACAAAAAAATTATGCCCCATACATAGCTGCCCATTTTGCACACATGTCCATTGGACACATAAACTGAAATTTAATTGGCAGTACAACATACTTCGTTGTCCTCACCCCTCTCTCAGGGGTGGAAAGTTTCAAATTTCACTCCAAATTACTAGTATATGCACAGCTGTTGCTGTTAAAGAAATGGGCAGCTATGGACCTTCCCTACACCTGTCCTGCACATCCCTAGCTGTTTTCTCTACTGTCTTTCCCTCTTTGTGCCCCTTTTTCACCACTGTCCTATCTCCCCATTTTCTTTTCTTTCAAAGAAATGAGTGCAGGGGTTAGCGGGAGTAAGCACTTTTAAGCAGTAGTTAGCGGGTTTGCTCGAGTGTGTGTTTGTGTGCGCTTAGCTAAGTATTGCTAAGCATCGGGCAAACCAGCACAAACCCACTTACAATTGTTAAAAGTGCCTTAGTTACCCTGCATGTGAGGGCCCTTGTTCTGCTCAGCAGCAAAATAAAACACCACTGTCAGTCTTGAACCCCAGACCTTGTACACACTACACTGCATGAAGTACCACTAAGCCACAGTAGATATACTGCAGGTTGTTGCTGAAATATATATATCATGCATCAGAATGAGTGAATGTAAAGGAAAGATAGGAATGCCATAACACAAAACCTATTCTGTAGAACGTTACCAGCAGTTGTTGTGGAATTGCATTACATGACTGTGATAACAAAACCCAGCCATTTTAGCAGTAAATAATGTTACAGCAGCACTTTACAACCCCCACACAGTGTCATAGCAGGACAATCCCCACCCAAATGTACAAAATACCTGTGTGTTCAAGGTCCAGCAAGGATGTAGGTAGGCACACTCAGTACTGGAATTGTCCAGTTTTCATGAGCATCCTGTGCTAATGTCAACAAAAAAAAAACACAAACTGTGCAGAAGTGAGTACATTAATATCCACAGTATAGCAGTTCACAAACAGTTCATGTGCCAAATGAAAACATCTCAATAACTACGTATGTATGGCAGCTAATTGTATAAGTAGAAAAGAAACTACATACTCCCATGTATCTTGTGTTAGCATTTGTAGGGGTGAGTACAATTCTACACTGACAACTGTGTACTGGAAGTGGCAACATTCAGGTCTGAGTACAACATTCAAATCACTGGCTACACCCCTAGCTTCAGATACAAGAAGTATACCAACCTTCTGACTTACACAACGGTGTCCACAGCAAACAAGCATGGGCCCCACTTTGGAAAGCTGAAAGGGCTATGCCTATCTGACTTAGCAATTTATAGCATTGGGTTGCTATGACACTGAGTACTGCAAGTACCACACAGCAGGCTGCAAGCAGTTGCCAAATGGTGGCCAGCAACTGGTGCAGAGGCCATCACATGCACACGTGTACAGATACCTGTAAAAGCAGGCTGTACTTGCTGTCCACATATGCAATAATTTCATTGCAGGTACGGAGAGGGAGAGAGAGAGAGAGAGAGAGAGTGAGAGAGAGACACACAGACAACAGCAACAGAAAAAAAAATATATAAAAGAAAATATATTGAAAAAAAAATAATATATTGAAAAAAAAGATAAAAAAAAAATATTGAAAAATAAAAAACATTGAAAAAAAATAAGCTATAAAAAAAAATTTACAAAACACATGGAACTGACTAATACAAATACATACAAAAGAAAAGTATGTAACAGATATGTATTTACTGGCATGTAGTAGATGGTTTTGAAGAGTACTCTACATAGTGGCAGCAGTACATCTCTATGCCCAGATGCCCTGCATAACTACTGCCATGGAGAAATCAGTGTGTAGCTGTGTGCAGTGGGATATGACTGTGACACATGTAGTTCAGCATTAAATGTCAAACATCTAATCCATGTTATCAGTGTTCTGTACAGTAGTGTGTACAATGTCTGTTTAGGGGAGTAGCACATACAGTTATATAAACATGGATGTGACAGAGTAACAAATGCATGATAGTCATATTAACATGTAGCTTAGCATTGGCAACAGCTGTACCAGGCTAGTATGCTAATATAGCATTTGCAGCTATATATACACCCTCTAATATTACTGTGTGCTCACATGTGACACCTGTTCATGTTGCAGCAAGGCCCAACAGGTCATCCGTGAGGTACATGGACTTACAACAGTGTGGTCCTTGTGTGTGTATGGCACACACATATGGAGAGATCTGTCTGTGTCAGATATATTAGCATTTGTACATGTGCATAGAGCAAGGGACATACTGCAACTGTTTGTGAAAGGTGAACATATATATGTAGTTGAAGGTTGTTATGTGCATATTTCTATGTAGGTTGTAGTGTGTGGCAAACAATACAGCATACAGTGCTGGTATATGACATGTGGTGGTTAAACGCTGTGGGTATGATTCGTCAGGTTTGCAGTGTTGCAGCCAGTGAGGCCTGCTAAAGTTACATGGGCTGAGAACACCTTCAATGCATTCCGCACAACACTGAGCAATATTATGACATAGCTGTATACCTCACAACCTTCGCATAATTGATATTCCCACCATGAAAGGTGGACTGCATATGTGCCTATATGTGCATCTATATGTACACCAATGGATGTTTATATGTATGTGTGTATATATATAGATATACATATATACATATATATATATATATATATATATATATATATATATATATATATATATATATATGTATATATATATATATATGTGTATATATATATATATATATATATATATATATATATATATATATATATATATATACATATATATTGAGAGAGAGAGCGACAGGGTCATATTTACTGCAACAGATGCCTGGTGACAAAGCCATGGACTCAAGCTCAATGTTGACACTGCATTGGCATCCCTTCTTGCAAAAACTCTGTACCCATTAACTACCACATAGGTGGCAGTCTACTTAACACCAAAGGTGTGATAAGAGACCATGGGACACAGGTGGACAGTAGTCTCCCGTTTGATAATCACAGTGCCACACTAGTCATGTAATCTGTCTACATGGCACACATCAGCACAAAAGGCATGTCAACCAGGGAAATATAGGTCAGTGTTCCCCTCTACTCAACACACATAAAACCCATTATAGAGTACAATGCCCCATGTGGTATGTACCTCACAAGACATCTACAGCAACTGGAAAGGACAAAGACATACCTCACAAAGAGCAATACCAGCCTCAAACAGATGCCCTATGCAGACCGTCTCACAATACCACAGCTAGACTGTGTCGCATACCGCCTACCCAGAGGTGACCTCTGCCTAACATACAAAGCTATGTTAAACCCAGAGCTGTTGGACATGCTCCACGTAAACAGATCCCTACGAGCTACACACTCTAGAGACCTAAATCTTGTCACCTCAGTAAACAGCACATAGATTCCTATCTCAGAGATATCCCATACTCTGGAACAAACCACCTATCAACAGCAAACAAAGCTTCTAATTAGCAGTCATCATTAATAATCCTGAAGATTATATGGGAGATAGGAAATACACCCCAGGAATCACCTCTGTGGCTCTGCTTGACAGGGCCACGTGAAATGAAATTACCTGTGTGTCAAAGGCCAGGGTAGCATATCGCTAGACATCTATAGGCCCTAGGACCAATAGCCTATTACCTACCTATGAACCGATACACACCCACATGTACTTGTTGCAATAATTGCTATGTGAGGTTGACTGAGTGTGATGGTGAATGTGTTGGTGAATGTGTCAGAGTTCTGTATATGTGTGATAGCTAAGTGAGAAACTGTTTCTGTCATGGTATTATGTGTCCTAGCTGTGATCCCAGCAAAAGATGTGTATGCTATTGCTAGGCAGAAAAAGCAGTATGCCATACGGTCTGGCGTAGTCCCTTTGTGTTGACTGGAGTGTCCCATTGTAGGCTACAGCAGTACATGTATGCTTATTGAGTGTTACTGCTGGTGAATCCAACTCCTGTATGAACTGTAGTACTACCTGAAGCTGTGTGCCTAAACAGCACAGTATGGTGTATGTCCATATTTCTTGGAACCACTGTTTTGCGTGTTCCCCGTAGTCCTCACAGATTACATACCTCAGGCATAAGGTTTTGTAAGTACTGACACACAGTACTGTATGGTATACATGTAAAGGTAATCTGGGTTGCAATACCTTTGTGTCTGGTATGTATGTCTGATGTGTGTGTGGGTATGCCTGTACCATGGCCTCGGTCATATGTGTGTTACAGGTTATAAGAGCGTATCTAGCAACATGTATAGTCTAGTACAGAAGTATGCCACCTATATTAATGAATGTGCACATATGTTAGGCATGGGTTTGCCATCAACGACTAGTGTGGTATACTGGTAATACTGTAACTGGACTTTACAATCATTGCAATGGATTACATGTTTCTTTATGCATTAGCTTGATATATACCTCCTGTGGCTAGGTGGTGCATTGTATCACATACAGTGTGCCATGTACTGATGTATAGTCTTACGTACTGGTTTATCTTTGTTGCTGTGCAAAACATGGTTTGATATATAGAGTGTGCCAGGCACTGTCAGGCAGCTGTGGGTTGAGCACTGATATGTGGTATTGAAAGTGTGTATCCTCTGATAGCCAATAGGTTGCTATATATGGCAGTTAATTGATATCTGTACTTTAGAATGTTAAGTGTGCCACATGACTTGCTCACACATATTGTTTCATTGACTTCCAGGGTCACGGCCCACCATCGTAATCCCTCATATAGCCCAGCATAGGAGGAACTGATTACAACCAGCTTGGTTCAGCACTACACCCTGCTGTTCTCAAGAACCAGCCAGGACCAGCATGAGTGGACTGCACTGTGGCAAGATCTTGTCCGTAGGGTAAATGACATAGGCATGCATAACCGGACATATAAGCAGGTACGCCATCACTGCAGTGATTTAATTAGACATGTCCAGCAGCGTGTGTCTGATATCCATAGAAAACAGCTTGCCACAGGTGGTGGGGTAGCCATCCATCCCCCCCTCACCAAAGTGGAGGAGCTGCTTCTGAGCCAGGTGGCTCCTGGCCAACAACCACAACAAGAACTAACATGTATCATCATGGAGGCCAGAGCCACCCAGCAAGTTGACACGGAGTGTGCAGGTAACATGGCATAGCTGTAGACTACTGTTACCTCTATTGGTAGATCATGCTTATGTGAGATGTGTACTGTGTAGTTAGAAGATGTGGTGCCTAGTGTTGTGCAATACTAATAATTAGTGGGCCACGTGGGCCAGCAGAGTAATCCAGGCTGCAGAGAGCTGAATAAGCGACTTTTCTTGATACTAAGTATATTTTTTGTTGCTTTCCACATCTGAATACCTAGCAACTGTATTTCGCCTGCCTTTCTGTTACATTGAAGCTGCTTTTACTGCATTTAACTTAATATTGCACTTGGAATCCTTGTTTGTTACTATTTGACTGTATTTGTAGCAAATTCTTCTGTGTAAGCTGTAGTAGCTGATTCATAGCATTTATAAGTGTTTGCTGTACCTGTTTCTGCCTGTTTTGTGAAAAAAAGAAAAAAGAAAAAAATATCTCTTGTTTTTCCTGCTTTACTAGTTTAGTCCAGTTTCAGAGTTGCTGATTCCTGGGCTTTGGTTGTAGTTCCTGTGTACTGTTTCCTTGCCTTATTTGCGGGAAGGGAAGCTACCTTGCTTTCCTGCTTTACTAGTTTAGTCCAGTTTCAGAGTTGCTGATTCCTGGGCTTTGGTTGTAGTTCCTGTGTACTGTTTCCTTGCCTTATTTGGGGGAAGGGAAGCTACCTTGCTTACCAGTGGGAGTGGGAAGCATTGAGCTGCCTTTGTCCAGTTTTGTGAGGTTTCAGCCAGTAACTAGTAGTTTATTGGTCGTTTTGGGCCAGTTTCTAGCTTTTTCCAGCCCCCTGGTATAAAACTTTCAGCTTGTACCTACTCAGCACAGACTCCACGTGGGCCAGCAGAGTAATCCAGGCTGCAGAGAGCTGAATAAGCGACTTTTCTTGATACTAAGTATATTTTTTGTTGCTTTCCACATCTGAATACCTAGCAACTGTATTTCAACTGCCTTTCTGTTACATTGAAGCTGTTTTACTGCATTTAACTTAATATTGCACTTGGAATCCTTGTTTGTTACTATTTGACTGTATTTGTAGCAAATTCTTCTGTGTAAGCTGTAGTAGCTGATTCATAGCATTTATAAGTGTTTGCTGTACCTGTTTCTGCCTGTTTTGTGAAAAAAAAAGAAAAAAAAAAAAAAATATCTCTTGTTTTTCCTGCTTTACTAGTTTAGTCCAGTTTCAGAGTTGCTGATTCCTGGGCTTTGGTTGTAGTTCCTGTGTACTGTTTCCTTGCCTTATTTGGGGGAAGGGAAGCTACCTTGCTTACCAGTGGGAGTGGGAAGCATTGAGCTGCCTTTTGTCCAGTTTTGTGAGGTTTCAGCCAGTAACTAGTAGTTTATTGGTCGTTTTGGGCCAGTTTCTAGCTTTTTTCAGCCCCCTGGTATAAAACTTTCAGCTTGTACCTACTCAGCACAGACTCCACGTGGGCCAGCAGAGTAATCCAGGCTGCAGAGAGCTGAATAAGCGACTTTTCTTGATACTAAGTATATTTTTGTTGCTTTCCACATCTGAATACCTAGCAACTGTATTTCAACTGCCTTTCTGTTACATTGAAGCTGTTTTACTGCATTTAACTTAATATTGCACTTGGAATCCTTGTTTGTTACTATTTGACTGTATTTGTAGCAAATTCTTCTGTGTAAGCTGTAGTAGCTGATTCATAGCATTTATAAGTGTTTGCTGTACCTGTTTCTGCCTTTCTTGTGAAAAAAAAAAAAAGAAAAAAAAAAAAAATATCTCTTGTTTTTCCTGCTTTACTAGTTTAGTCCAGTTTCAGAGTTGCTGATTCCTGGGCTTTGGTTGTAGTTCCTGTGTACTGTTTCCTTGCCTTATTTGGGGAAGGGAAGCTACCTTGCTTTCCTGCTTTACTAGTTTAGTCCAGTTTCAGAGTTGCTGATTCCTGGGCTTTGGTTGTAGTTCCTGTGTACTGTTTCCTTGCCTTATTTGGGGAAGGGAAGCTACCTTGCTTACCAGTGGGAGTGGGAAGCATTGAGCTGCCTTTGTCCAGTTTTGTGAGGTTTCAGCCAGTAACTAGTAGTTTATTGGTCGTTTTGGGCCAGTTTCTAGCTTTTTCCAGCCCCTGGTATAAAACTTTCAGCTTGTACCTACTCAGCACAGACTCCACGTGGGCCAGCAGAGTAATCCAGGCTGCAGAGAGCTGAATAAGCGACTTTTCTTGATACTAAGTATATTTTTTGT
Source organism: Protopterus annectens (assembly GCF_019279795.1). Lineage (NCBI taxonomy): Eukaryota > Metazoa > Chordata > Ceratodontiformes > Protopteridae > Protopterus > Protopterus annectens. The sequence continues at coordinate 1,029,026,404 of NC_056726.1, read as the reverse complement.
TGCTTTCCACATCTGAATACCTAGCAACTGTATTTCGCCTGCCTTTCTGTTACATTGAAGCTGCTTTTACTGCATTTAACTTAATATTGCACTTGGAATCCTTGTTTGTTACTATTTGACTGTATTTGTAGCAAATTCTTCTGTGTAAGCTGTAGTAGCTGATTCATAGCATTTATAAGTGTTTGCTGTACCTGTTTCTGCCTGTTTTGTGAAAAAAGAAAAAAAAGAAAAAATATCTCTTGTTTTTCCTGCTTTACTAGTTTAGTCCAGTTTCAGAGTTGCTGATTCCTGGGCTTTGGTTGTAGTTCCTGTGTACTGTTTCCTTGCCTTATTTGGGGAAGGGAAGCTACCTTGCTTTCCTGCTTTACTAGTTTAGTCCAGTTTCAGAGTTGCTGATTCCTGGGCTTTGGTTGTAGTTCCTGTGTACTGTTTCCTTGCCTTATTTGGGGAAGGAAGCTACCTTGCTTACCAGTGGGAGTGGGAAGCATTGAGCTGCCTTTGTCCAGTTTTGTGAGGTTTCAGCCAGTAACTAGTAGTTTATTGGTCGTTTTGGGCCAGTTTCTAGCTTTTCCAGCCCCTGGTATAAAACGCTAAACGCGCGATTAGCGATTTAGAGCGGAGCTGCCACTGTTGCACACTAGGGCAGTGCCGGTTAAGCAGGTTTAAACTATTCGGGCTACCTAAAGTCCACTCTTCAAATTTTCCCTTAAAACTACCTTCCTCGAACTATACTACTGATCAAATCAGCGTATCCTATAACTAAAAGATCAACTCTACTTGACTCCAAGTAGACTATTCTCTATCTATTAAACCTAGCACTTGCTCCTACAGTACTTATTACCTTGATACGCACTCTTGTCATAGATAGTACCCCAAAAGGCAACCCCCATTTCTCGGTCACCCACGTCCCCGGAATCTTTTTTAAAGTTTTTCGTCTACCCTTCTAGCATGTCGAGGGATCAGTTGCTAGTGTCCTCTCCTGCTCAGCTGGTGAACCTGGGAATATTGAGGCAATGTTTCAATTGCCTCATGTACACAGACAACCCTTTCCTCCTCCCACAAAACACAAATACATGCGAGAGATGCAACTATACGGCCAAACTGGAGGCTGAGCTCTCTCAACATAGGACTGGCAAGACCAGTCAGGAGGAGAAGGTTACCACACACACTATAGACCCAGTCTCACATAGTACCATTACAACCTCAAATCATACACATAAACACACAAAGACATACTCGGAGGCTCTGATCAAAAATCTACCAAAACAGCAGAGGCCACCAAAGCAGACACCCAAACAACCACCACCTCAGAACACAACACCCGCAACACATAGACCTCACAGTCAGAGTGTCAAACAGTCACAGCCCTTAAGGCCAAACACAATGCCAGACACACTAGTCATTGGTGACTCCATAGTCAGACACACTGATGTCCCACTCACCAGACTGAGTAAGGAGAAGGTCACAGTAAGCTGCCTGTCGGCTAGAATCCGCCACATAACGCAAGCACTCAGGTCTCTCAACAGCAGGTACAAATATGACTCAGTCATTGTCCACGCTGGTGTAAACGACCTGAGACGTACCTCCTTGGACTACATGAAAAGAGACATTGAGGAGCTCTCTGATTATGTAGCCCAGGCAGGTATGACCCTGACCTTGAGCAGTATCCTACCTTCACCAAGAATGATGCCACAATACAGAGATAAGATGATCAGCTTTAACAATTGGCTTAAACACTGGTGTCATTCAAAGGGGATCCAGTATCTGTCTGCCTGGGATGACATGCTGGACAAGCCACGCTGCTTCAAGGGACGGCTTGCACCTGTCACCCTGGGATTCCGGATATTGGCAAAGGCTCTTGCCACCCCATAGTGCCTTTTTAGGCAAGGCTCAAATTCTAAACCTACCACCCTAGAACACAAAAAGGAAAAAACTAAGGGTAATGCTGCTCAATGCCAGAAGTCTAAATCTCAAAATGCACACACTCGAGGCCCTTCTCAGTATGGAGAACATCGATGTCTGTGCTGTGACAGAAACCTGGTTCAAGGCTCCTGAGAGCACCCCAGCGCTATCAGGTTTTACCTCATATCATGCGTTCCGCCCCAAAATCCGGACAATACCAAGAAAGGAGGGGGTATCCATATTCATCAAGGACACCCACACCTCAAGACTGGTGGCAACGCCGATGCATCGGAGACCATCCAGGTGCAATTAACCATAGGCAAGACTGCTCTGCAAATTGTAGCATGTTACAGGCCACCCTCACAAACTCAGGAAACTCACATGGCCTTCCTGAAAACACTAGAGGGGATAAATGTATCACCAAACACCATCATACTAGGTGACTTCAATTACCCTAATATAGACTGGGAACACTACTCAAGCCCAAACACCCTAGCCCAAAAGTTCCTGGAATTCATAAACTCAAATGCCATGGAACAACTAGTCACCATCCCCACAAGAGGAGATAACATACTTGATCTCATCATCACGAACATGGGAGCACAATGTTCAACACCGAAGTATACCCTCACTGGTGAGATCAGATCACAAACTAATCTCGCTGAAGGTCCTCATCCCACCCCACCTGAAATAAAAAGACCACAGTAAAGAACTTCTCAAAAGCCGACTTCACACTTCTAAAGACTAGTGTGGTCTCCTTTCAGGCCCCAGGCGGAAAACAATACTCAAGCCGCTGAATCACTTACAAACGCCTTCTACCAGCACCTGCAGGACTGCATGGATAAGGCAATCCCAAGCAAAACAAAGACTCTTTGTACCAAAGGCAAGCGTCCAGTCTGGTGGACCCCAGCCATAAACAAACTCTACAACAAAAGGAGGAAGCTACTACAAGATAGAGCAAAATCCTTAAAAGGTAAGACACCCTTGATCACTATAAGTAAAAACTAAGAGCTCTCATAAAATCATCCAAAGCAAATTTCGAGAGAAAATAGCTAAAGACTCAAAAGACAATCATAAGGCCTTCTTTAGCTATGTTAGAAACCTAGGAGGAAACTCCCAGATATGCTCAGAACTAGTTCAAAATGATGTGAAGATTACTGATCCTACAGACATTGCCAACATACTGGCTGACAGGTTCAGTGCAAACTTCTCCCCTCCCCCAAAAGGAGAGATATCTATACCAAATGAGTGCAGCCCCCAAACATCTCCAGCACCCAAGTGAGAACTGCTCTCTCCAAAGCAAAAACACAGCATCCATGGGACCCGATGGTGTCCCCGGCTGTGTGCTCCACGAACTCAATGAGGAATTAAACCCACAGCTAGGACAGCTGTTTAATCAAAGTCTTACCTCTGGATACGCACCAGGGAGTGGCGCACTGCAACTGTGGTCCCACTTCACAAAGGCGGTGCCTCCACAGACCCTGGAAATTACCGCCCATTAGCTTGACAAGCCTTATCTGCAAAGCCATGGAGAGGATCATAATGGACCTCATAAATAAAGACATAGGAATTTGCAGACTTTGGATCCAACCCAGTTTGGCTTTGTCAAAGGCAGATCATGCCTTTTAAACTTGGTTGACTTTTCAAACAGTCACCAAAGCCATTGATGAGGGAAAGGCAGTCCATACAGCCTACCTCGATCTGGCTAAGGCCTTCGATACAATACCCCACTGGTATCATTGAAAAACTCATCAGCTTAAATGTTAACCCATACATCACAAGATGGGTTGCAAACTGGCTGAGTGACAGAACCCACAGGGTCAGAGTTGCTGGCGCCATGTCAGACTCAAAGCCTGTCACAAGTGGTGTCCCACAGGGCTCAGTCCTGGGCCCACTCTTGTTTGGCATCTACTTTTCCAAGTACAAGCAAACACAGGAGGGTTATGGCTGACAAAGTTTGCAGATGACTGCAAACTGGGAGCCATAGTAGAAAACACATCTGACACAGATATCCTTCAGAAGGGTCTCACAGAAACGGATAACTGGTGCCAGAGCCATGGCCTAAAGTTAAATGCCAAAAATGCATAGTCATACCCTTCGGGAAAAACAAGGTTACCCCTAGCTACCAAATAGGTGGCAATCCACTGAGCACAGAAGAAGTTATCAGGGACCTGGGGACCCAGGTTGATAGTAGTCTGTCATTCGACACCCATGTAGCTAAAGTAGTTAGGAAGTCCTTCTACATTGCCCACCTTATCATGAAGGGATTCTCATCTAGATCAAGGGAGGTCATAGTCTCCCTTTACTCATCACTCATCAGACCAATGATTGAGTACAATGCCCCATTCGGAATGTATCTGACCCGACACTTGCAGCAGCTGGAGAGGCCACAAAAGTTCCTCACCAAAAGGATAAAGGGTCTCAAAAATCTGTCCTATGCTGCCCGACTGAAAGAACTCCAGCTCTATTCAGTCGCTTACCGCTTGCTCAGAGGTGACCTTTGCCTAACATACAAGGCCATGTCAAACCCAGATTTGATGAATATGCTTCAAAAAATCTAGATCCATCAGAGCCACAAGGGCGGGAGACTTAAACCTCGACACGGCTATTAATAGGACGTGCTGGAGAGATAGATTCATCACCCAAAGACTCCCTATGCTGTGGAACAAAATCCCGGTACATGTGAGGCAGAGCAACTCGCTGGCCTTGTTCAAGAGAAATCTTGACCAATGGATGGGAGATCGCAGATATACCCCAGGAATTACCTCAGTGTCACTGCTCGACAGAGGCACAGCAAAATAATGGGTATAGTTCCCCATACTAAAGGGGTGGCGTAAGCCACAAAACAATGGGCTAGGCTTATAAATGCCCTCGGGCAGATAGCCTAGTATGAACCTATGAACCTATGAACCTATAATCTGCAGGCCTGTGACTGTCAACCGTTGTACGACTGTAAGATTGCAACCACAGAGTAGCAATGCCACAGTTGTTGCCACTGACAAACTGTCTCATATCCTTGTAGGTCCCTCTGGTGTGACAGCAAGGCAGCAGACCCATGCTGGTGAGTGTGTTCTACATTTAATATTGCTAATTAAATGTGCATGTCATAGGTGAGGTGTAGGCCATGTACACGTAACACACCTGTGCATAATGCATGCTGTACATGTTTGCTGTGAGACTATGCACATCTCAGTAACGTGAGTAGCTGCCTCACACACATGCAATACACAGAGCATCCCACACAATTGTGGCAACACTGTAGTGGACATTGGATAGGCAGAGTTGATACACATGCACACAACATACACAACTGTGTCATATGCAGTACATGTTAACATGCTACACATGGCGTATTCAGACACCCACTGTAAGGTCACACTCCAGTATCCCAAATGCAATCCACACAGCACACATAATATACTTGAGAGGTAGAGGCCTCTCATGTAGCTGTGTGACACTCTTCAACACATAACGCATTCATGTTAGGCAATGCCTCCTATTGGGCATCTTACAAACCCATGTAACAACTGGCTGTGAAATGGTGAATGTAGCCATGGTACTGCAGTTCAGGTACAGCATGTTATGTGCCGGTCTGGCACACATTAGTAGCCTTGAGTCACCACATGATACTGCATGATGATGGCTCATGGTACTACACCCCATCCAGTTACAGTGGTCACAATACTACACATAGCATTAATTGCTATGCACCTCAATGTTGTGTATGTGCAAACATATGCACCTATACACAATATGCATAACAATCACCATTTATACAAAGTGACACACATATGTCTTGTAATGCTATTGAGTGTATAGGTCACATGACACACATTGTGTATGTGTGATGTTTAATGTTGCAGTTGTGTTGTAGCATGCCATGTCATGGCTGGCACTGGCATGTCCAGAATATGTCCTACACTCACCATAACCACTGCACAATGGCTATGTTGAGCAATGGTATTCCATCAGGTATACATGCACCACTCATCCTGTGTGTATACGTAGCATGGATGTGCTAAACCTGTGTCCACAATTATCTGCTAAAGATACAGATGCTCTAATCAGAAATGGATATCTATGCGACACACAGATACACATCCAGCCATAGTATGCATACCTGTAAGTGATGGTGCACAGGACATTGCAGAGCTTTTAATACTTGCACAGCAATGCTGTGTCCATGGTGAGGCCAATCACTGAACAACAACATATATGCATCAAAGCCATGTATACTGTTATTAGCAAAGGGCTGTCTACACTCGCACTGCATGCTGTTGAGCAACACACGTCCTGCGTGCTGACACGTGTGATATAAATGTTTGGCTTGTGATACTGTACCCCACCATCACCTGCTATTGAGTATGTTATGGATTGCTGGTGGTGTGCGTGTGTGGCTGTGTGTGTGTGTGTGTGTGTGTGTGTGTGTGTGGTGTGTATGTTTTAGTGAGGAGTGTATTTGTGTGCATGTGTGCATGTGTGCATGTGTTCATGTTTGCATGTGTGCATGTGTGCATGTGTGCATGTGTTTATGTGTGCATGTGTGCATGTGTTCATGTGTTCCTGTGTTCATGTATGTGTTCCTGTGTTCATGTGTGCATGTGTTCATGTGTGCATGTGTTCATGTGTGTATGTGTGCATGTGTTCATGTGTGCATGTGTTCATGTGTTCATGTGTTCATGTGTGCATGTGTTCATGTGTGCCGACATCATGTACAGGTCATAAATTGTATTTCCTGTCTTCCTCTCACAGGTGCTGAGTTTGAGTTGGTTCACTGCAGCAGGGAAATTGATGTCACTGAGCAAAATAGTGATAATGATGATAGGTGTGTTGAGGCACAGGCATATTTGCCAGGGTCTGTCATTGGGCCACCAATCGACAGTGCACAAGTGTCCACCCCATCCATGCACACAGTCATACTGCCAATACATCCATCACCAATGTCCTTAGCTGAGGGGCAGCGTACAGCCGGCATTGGCCATGACAGTGTGGTATCTATGGCACATGCATACTGACACAGCGGCCATACCCAGATGTCTGGAAGCATACCACATAGGCAGATGTCCAGGGGTTTTCATCAGAGCACTGCTGTTCATCATGCTACTGGCAGATGTACCACAGGTCTTACAACTTCACACATGTTCCAGGCTGTCATGGAGGCACAGGCACGTATGGAACGGTACACCAGACAGGGTCTAAGGGCACAGAGGGCACATAACACTGCCGTAATTGACAGTATCCATGACCTAGCAGGTGCCATCCGTAATTACACTGAGGTCACTGATAGACGTTGGGGTGAGACATTAGATGTCCTCCACAATGTCATGTCCATGTGTCAGGACAGTGCGTGATGGTTGAGTCGTTGAAGTGGGCGTATGCCAGCAACATCAGCAGCTGGCAGTCGCCATGGACATCCCTCAAGTCACAGCCACTCCCGTAGTGCCAGTACCAGCCACAGCAATGTTGGGGGTGGGCTATCCATAGAATGTCCTAGAAGACCATGTGCAAGTGGCTCTGGACAGTCCCAGCAGGGATCTGGGTTCAGTGTACATCCATCTACCTCTGGGGATAGTACCCAGTCTGGCTTAGTACCTGATAGTGTCAGTAGCACCCCTGCCAGGCACAGGTACCGTGTCCATGGCCAGAGATGGTGATATGTAAAGCCTGGCAGGTACAGTCTGTGGCTGTCTGACAAATACCCATATATGGCAGCCACATGGTGGAACTGTGTGCATGCAGAAACACACACACACACATAAACCAGACACCTAGGGCTAACACATACCCGCACACATTACATCAACATTGGCCCATAGCAGTACTCTTGGCCCTCACACACACACACACACACACACACACACACACACACACACACACACACACACACACACACACACACACACATACATGTCAATTGTATGGCTCACTGTAGGCCTCTGGCAAACCAACAACACACCCTGTGCATATGATGAAACCTGTGCCACCTCCTGTCATCTGTAACATTGATGCAGGAATAGGCTACCATGGTGCTGATGCACAGGGTGACTTTATAGCAGTATAGCAATGTTAGCATGTTGTCAGCAGAAGAGTGTAATGATATACTTGAAGGTGTAGCTGAGCAGGCATGATGCATTAAAGCTATAATTGTCAATGTAGTATTGTTTCCACCAGGGTTAGTTCCAATAGTGTATTGTCTGCCCATGTGCCACTTGCTGATGTGTGTAGTATTGGCAGCATGTGTTAGAGAGTGGACAGTATGTGTGGGATGTGTGTAGCACAGATTTGCAGGTGTACATTTGTGAACATGGTGGAGGTGCACTGTCTGCATATATGTGCATAGTGGACACATGGGCAGGGTGACATGCCCTGTATTACACAGTAACACTCCATAGTTTCTATTGGTGGCCAGTATGCATTGTACTACACACATTTTGGAACCTGACTACACATGTGTGTATGACATGGTTTGACACGGTGCTGTGGGTGATACTGTTACTATCTGTCATTGTTTTGCATTCTGGTAGTATGCATAACCGCAACAGCCTGACCATAACCAATCGTTAGATGATGTCTTGACAACTGACACACAGATGTAGGACACACAGTAACATTTGGATCCTTCAGGTACTATACTATGCCAATAACCAGTGGTATTCACCTGCACCCATTACTGAGACCACTCCTGTTTGGCATATAGCTCTCTTAGGTACAGGCAATCACAGTAGGGATATGTCCATCCACTTCTGTTAATGCATAATGTGGCCTATAATGCATTCTCCAGATGACACACACATCCTCCACAAGGTTACCATACAGACAGACACCTGTTGTCAAACCCATGCTGTACAGCTATAAGCCAACAAAAGCATAGTCATCCACCTTTACGGAACATAGTATCCCCACAGTACCACATAGGTAGTAGCCAGCAACATGAAGAACAGGTACTGATGTGTACATGCAACCAAGTGTTACATCATCTCTCCTTTGATAATCTCATTTCCAAAGGTATTTTGAAATCCCTTGGTGGATCACATAAGCAATAAGGGGTCTGCATGCACATCCACAAAGGTTGTTGTACACCTATAATGAATAGCCATCACTGACAGACTTTGCTGCGTGTGCACAGGTCTGACATATACCTCGACCATAAACCCTCACTCACACAATTCAATAGAAACTGTAATGAGTGTGTGTGACACGGATGACCTAGGCCAGGGATCACTGCAGTGGCTGGCCTTGTCACAAGCATACAGATGTGACCTAAGGTCTGGAAAGCAGCATCACACTCTGGCAAAGATGACAGATGTGTTCTTGGAGAAAGCAGGGTTCCCACACATGCAATAACTGAGGTCACATGTATGTATATGTATTTGCCACACAGCTACCTCACATGTGCAATGCACATACTGTTGTCAGACTGATATGTCATACAGTAGTAAAAGCAAAATGCACAACACATTGACCAACAGTGTCAAACACATAGAGCACACACACCCTCACCAAGTACAGGATTCAAACCCCTACCTAACTACTTCAGGATACTAGAGAAGTATGCATTAACACAACATGCTATACACATTACTGTGAGCTTTCTTTTCCACAGGTATATTTCTAGGATGGTGACATCATCAGATTTGACAAAGATTAGTATACCACTTTTAAGGTGTTTCAGTACTCTCCAAAAAGGTTGCTCTTCTCTAAGGAGATCACACACACTTGCTAAGTGCAGGATTCAAACCCCTACTTAACTGGTTTATGATACTACAGGAGTATGCATTTACACGACGTGCTATACACATTACTGTGAGTTATTTTTTCCACAGGTATATTTGTAGGATGGTGAAATCATCAGACTTGAGAAGATTAGTATACCACTTTTAAGGTGTTTTACTACTCTCCATAATGGCTGCTTCTCTCCAAGGAGATTGCACACACACTTGCCAAGTGCAAGATTCAAACCACTACCTAACGACTTCATGATACTAGACGGGCATGTATTAACATGACACACTAGACACATTACTGTGAGTTTGTTTTTCCACAGGTATATTTGTAGGATGGTGACATCATCAGACTTGACAAAGATTAGTATACCACTTTTAAGGTGTTTGAGTACTCTCCAAAAAGGTTGCTCTTCTCCAAGGAGATCATACACACACACACTTGTCAAGTGCAGGATTCAAACACCTACCTAACTGGTTTATGATACCACAGGTGTACGCATTTACACAACACGCTATACACATTACTGTGAGTTCTATTTTCCACAGGTATATTTGTAGGATGGTGACATCATCAGACTAGACAAAGTGGGTTGCATTAGGTGACATTAGGTGGGCTACATAGAAAGAATGTTAAAACACTTTGGCCATGTGATCATCAAAGGAGAGTTTACTATCTACCTGTGTCCCTAGGGCCTTAATGACTTTCTCCATACATACTGGAGTACCACCTATGTGGTAATTTGTTTGCACTTTATTTTAGCCAAAGGGGATATCTATGCATTCTTTGAAATTCTGCTTGAGGGCATTGTTTTGACACCAGGTATCTGTCTCTGTAAGCCCCTTCTGGAGGATGTGTGTGTCAGCAGTAGAGTCGATTATGGACCACAGTTAGCAGTCATCCGCAAACCTGTTCAGCCATACTACTCCCATGCTTGCCTGTCCCTCTGAGCAGTCTCTACTGAACAGGTGGGGTCCCAGGACCAAGACCTGTGGGATGCCATTTGTGACTGGCTTAGAGTCGAACATGGCACCCGCAACTCTGAACATGTGTGTTTGATCTGTGAGCCACTTGGCCACCCATCATGTGACATAGCTGTTAATGTTCAAACTGGTAAGCGTGTCCATGATGACAGAGTGGGGAATGGTGTAGAAAGTCCTTAGTGAGGTCCAGGTGGGCTGTGTGGACTACTTTCACCTCCATCTATGTCCTTGGTAATTGTTTGAAATAAGTCAACTATGTTTAGGAGGCAGGATCTGCCTTTAACAAGGTGAGCTTGTCTAGAGTCCAGTGTCTGGAGGTCCCCAATATCTCTGTTTATGGGTTCCATGACAATTTGCTCAATAGCTTTGTAGACCAGGCTGAGTAGACATATAGGGCAATGGTTTCCAGGTTTTGCTGTGGCACCCTCTTTGTGGAGCTGGATGACTGTTAGTGTATGCCATTCTTTGGGTACATAGCCTGTGGTACGATTGAGTCTGGACAGTGAATGTAGGTGAGGCTGTAGTTCCTTTTGGGCTTAGTGTAAGATGCAGCCTGGGATACCATCCATTCCCATTGATGCTGTGTTCTTGGCTTTGGAGAAGGCTGTCTTTACCTGCATATCCATGAAGTCTGGGGCTCTGCATCCTTCTGTGATGGACACAGGCCCTTTTGGGGGTGATGGGGGGAAGTTTATACTGAACTTGTCCCCCAGGGTGTGGGCAATGATAGTTGGTTCAGTGTATTTCTTGCCATTTGTCAGTAGCTGACAACATATTTGGAAGTTGACCTACATGTCTGGTATAGCTACCGAAGGCTTTGTCTTTGTTATTCTTACATTCCTTGGAAATTTGTCTTTAGAAACTGTCCTTGGATTATTTTATGAGCGACCATTGTTTCTTCCTAATAATGATCAGTGATGCCTTTCCTTTAGTGAAGTTGGCTCTATCAGGTGTTAGTTTCCTCCTTCTGTTGTCTAGCTTATTTATGGGCAACGACCACCAGATTGTTTTCTTAGTTTTGGAGGAGTGCATCTTGGTTTTATTTGTGATGTCTCGATCCATGCATCCCTGTAGATGCTCATAGGATGCACTTGTAAATGATTTGGCAGATTGTATACCATTATCCTATAGCAAGAGGGCTTTGGAACATTCCATTTTGGTCTTGTGAAGTGTGCAGTTTGCTTTTGAAAATGTCCTCACAGTGGTTTCATTGATTGGGTGGGGGTGGGGGGGATGTAGATGTCCAGTGCGATTACTTTATGATCTGATATTACCAGCGAGGGGTTTATCTCTGTTGTGGAACACTGGTACCCCATGTTGGTGATGATCATGTCCAATATGGTGTCACCTCTAGTGGGCATGGTGACCAGCTGTTCCAGGGTGTTAAGAGTTTTTAAACTCTAGGAAACATTGGGCAAAGGACATTGTACATGAGTAATTCTCCCACAAAATGTTTGGGTAGTTGTAATCTCCTCATATAATGGTAGTTTATAGGACCTTTATATTTTCCACTGTTCACAGGAATACTAAGTGAGGTTCCTGAGACAAGGTAGGTGATCTGTAGCAGGCTACAATCTGAGGAGCAGCTTTGCCCAATATTAGTTGCACTTGCATGGTCTCCAAGGCCTCATGTTGTGCCACTAACCTGAAGGTGTGGGTATCCATAAGTAAATGTGTACACCCTTCCTTTTGTATTTCACTCATGGTATTGGGTCCGAAGGTCAGAGGGATTGTGAGTGTTTTACGTGGCGCATGTCCAACAGCTCTGTGTTTGACATAGCTTTGTATGTTAGGCAGTGAACACATCTGAGTAGGCGATATGCAAGGGAGTACGGATGGAGCATTTTGAGATGGTCTGTGTATAGCATGTATTTCAGGCTGCTAATGCTCTTTGTGAGGTATTGCTGCAGGCTTTCCAGTTGTTGTAGTTGTCTTGTGAGGTACATATCAAAAGTGGCGTTGCACTCTATTATAGTTCTAGTGAGTGATGAGTAGAGGGGAACAATGTCCTCTTCTATTCTGCATGAGTCACATTTTGTGATGAGTTGTGCCACATAGGAGGGTTTTCTGACTGGTCCAAAGTCATACTTGGAGTCTGCTACTTTCACAGTGTGTGTTCTGTCAGTAATCCTGTTGGCAACCCATCTTGTGACATAGCAATTTATACCTAGTTTAGTGGGTTTATCTATAATTCCAGAGTGTGGGATGGTGTTGAATGCCGTGGCAAGATCTACATAGGCAGTGTGAACCACCTTACCCTTGTCTACGGTTCTGGTGACTGCTTCAATGTCATCTATCAGGTTTACGAGACATGATTTGTATTTTACAAACCCAACATGGTTGTGGTCCAGGGTTTGGGGATTACCAATGCCATTTTTTATAAGTTGTATGATGATACATTCTATGGCCTTGAAGAGCGGGCTCATCGGGCTAATGGGGCACTAGTTCCTGGGGTCGTGGTGTCTCCACCCTTGTGTAGTGGGATAACCATCACTCTGCACCATTCAGCAGGCACAAAGCATGAGGTGAGGCTATGACTGCACATGGTATGTCAGTGTGGTGCCTGTTCGTTCTGTGATTTGTGTAGAACACAGCCTGGGAAGTTATCTGGTCCCATGGCTGCTGTGATACTGGCTTTGGAGAGTGTTTTTTACCTGTGCAGCCATGATGACAGCAACTTTGCAGTCTTCCATTATAGAGATGTTGTCTTTCATGGGTGAGAGGGGGTAAAGTTAACACTGATCCTATCTGCCAGGATGTTGGCAATATCAGTTGGGTCTGTATATTTAGTGCCATTGAGCTGTAACTCAGAACAGATCTGAGTGTAGCCATGACATGGACCTGTCTGTTGGGCAGAGATCGCCTGAGTAGACAGTATGCAACAGAGTACAGATTGGGTTACATTCAGTCTTGTTACATGGGGCAACTGTTTGAGGCCAGTAATCCTCTTGTTAGGGTACTTCAGTTGTCTTTCTGGCTATTGAACGTGCCTAGTCAGATTCATCGCAAGTGTGTTGTGGTACTCTCTGACGGGTCTGATGACTGATGATTAGTGGGAACCTCCTTTGACCTTCATGCACAGACCTTGGCAGTTTGTGTGAACACATAGCATGATTTTCTGACAACTTTGTGAATGTGTTTCCGGAAGTAGAGATGACTATTCATATTTGTCCATAGATCCTGTATTATCACCTATGTATTTATGTGTGAGCATGCCCAGTATGACCTTTCAGTATGTTGTTGCCTGACATTTGCTTTGTTTATTTAAGTGTGTGAGCATGCCCAGTATGACCTTTCAGTGTGATGCTGAATGAAATCCACTACATTTGTTGGAGTGTGTGAGCACACCCGGTATAAACATTTATGCTATATGTGTATGGAAAATCAAGATGTATTTTTAAAGCAGGGCTCACCTTTGTGCCATAGATCAACAGGGATCATGCTGTGCCTGCAGGGCTTCCATGAGACACTTTGCATAGACTTATCAACATTTCTACATACAGGGAGGACAGCTATTCTTTGTACATTTCTGCCCGGGGCACACCTGATTGTTACTGTGGGTGTACATAGGATGAGGGGTTCACCTGACACTTATACACATTTGCTATGCCTGCACTGCTATGTACGGTACACCATTTCAGTCTGTACTTTTGCCTATTGTACTGGCTTGAGGCATACTACTGTACTACACATCTTAGCATCCAACGTCATGTATATTAGATTGCGACGTCATAGCCTACACAACCCACATCACAGCTCCTAGCCTGATGTTCTCTGTGTGTATAGGCCTGTGGGGGAGGTTACCCATATGCTTCTTTAGGGCCATGTTACAGGATTTCTTTGTGTTTGCATTAGTGTACAATTGTCCTGCTTTGTCTGTGCTACTGAAAAGCTATCATGGTTTAGTGGTTCAGTACTGTGACTATAGTGGACAGTATCCTGGGTTTGAGCCCTGTCACTGCTTTTTATTTTCATGCTTGGCAGACCAGACTGCTTAAGGGACAGTAAAGCTAATATGAGCATGTTTATCTGACTTTGCTCAACTTTGCCCGACCTTGCCCAACATTGCTCAGTGTTGCCTGATGTTGTGCTAGTTAGCACGGGCAATTTTGTTTACATATATTAAATATTGGTAAAAGCTGCTAAGCACTGCTTTATATTGCTTAAAACATAGCAATAGTGCCTCAGGTGGTGCTGCAGGGCTACTTATGTCAGATGCACATACTACACTTCCTATACATGTGTGGAAACAGGCAGTGTCAAGTTTGGCATCCCTTTTATTTTATGTGCGAATCAGAGAGAGGTATAATTTCCAGGGTTCCTACTGAGCCAGTGTATGTGTTATGCGTTGCCTCTTTGCCAAGGCCAAGGCATACTGGGCATGCCTCCTTCTGCCTACTGGGGCAGGCTCAGGTAGTTCCTCCTCCGAGTCACGCTGTGCCTGTGCAGGCCTTGGCAATGGTGGGGGGCTGTTTGGCCCTGCCCGATGCTCTTCCTCCTGCAGCTGTTTTCGCAGGATCATATTGTGTAGCATGGCACATACCATGACAATTTGGGTACATGTAGTTGGTGAGTACTGCAAGGCTCCACCAGATGTGTCCAGGCACCGGAACCGTGACTTGAGCATTCCAAACACATGCTTGATTACATTTCATGTTTGTGCGTGTGCCTCATTATGGAGTTCTTGTTCAGGAGTGTGTGCATTTCTGATGGGTGTCATCAGCCACGGCTCCAGTATGTATCCAGTATCCCCCACTAGGTGACCGTCAGGGATGGCCCCAGTGGCAAATGTCTGGTACAGTTGCGTCAGATGCCAGATATGGGAATCATGGTAGCTTCCAGGGCAGCCAGCACACACTTTCAGTATTATGTCCTGGGCATCGCACATAACCTGGCAGTTGATGGAGTGGAAGCCCTTGCGGTTGATGTAGGCCCTACCCCGCTCACCGACTGGTGCTTTGATTTGTATGTGCGTGCAGTCAATTGCACCTACTACCTCAGGGTATTCTGCTATTTTCTGGAAGAGATGAATATTGCTGACCAAAACCTCATGGGAATTGGGGAAATATACATGATCACCGACATTTGCTGACATGGCATTCAGGAACTGTTGCAGTACCCTGGATGCTGATGCCTGTGAAATCCCCATCATATCACCAGTTGGTCTCTGGAAGGTACCTGTTGCTAGTATTCTTAGGCCAACACATACCTTGGTTTCCACTGGGATGGGTTCCCCTCTGTTGGTTATGTGTGTGAGGCGTGGCCTGCACAGCTCAACAATTTGCTACAGGAGGTCTCTGTCCACTCTATAGCGCTCCACTATCTCCAGCTCATGTAGCCCCTGGTAGGTTACCCTGGGTCTGTACACTCTTCTCCGTCTCCTCACTGTGGGTTGCTCAGCAGCATTCAGAATGGCACCACCCTCAGCATCCTGCACATGTTGCCTTATAATAGCAATGGCAGCCCCTAACATTTTTTTGTCTCAGTTAAGCTTTTTAAGTTTTCACGTCTCTTTGTAGACTGCAGTGTTGCAGTGTTTCTGAGAAAAACATGGGGGAATGTTGTTTGCAGAGTTTTAAGTGCTGGGTTGGGCTGGGCTAGTGTACTGCCTGTGTAATTGGCTGATTCTGATTGATTTCACCTGGCAGCTCTGCTAGTTCGCCTTGGTTAACTTCCTACTACTTCTTTTCCTTCCTTTTCCCTTTCTGTTTCCACAGGGGGCAGCAACGCGCAAACAAGTGCAAACACGCGCACACAGGCTTACACAGGCTTACACAGGCTTAGGCGGGTACACATGCGTGCACACAGGCTTAGACAGCCTTACACAGGCTTACACGGGCGCACACATGTGCACACAGGCTTAGACGGGTTTACAGGTTCGCACACGAGTGACACAGTGTAAGCATCTTTGCAAGAAACTTTAGTGATATCCACGGCGTACACCTTCGGTTTCTGGGTTTCAGTTAAGACAACTGTAGACACGCCTCTTCCAGTCCTGAGTAACTTACAGCAAACACATACCACTCTGCTCCAATAAGCTTACACTCTTTGATACATACCCCCTCATGATGTCACTTATTTTCTACTCTGTTACTCCCCTAATCCTACTCTTACACTCTAGAGACATAGTTCACATGGCATGGAAATTGGGATTCACTATCCTTATCCTCATTTGCATAGGATTGCCTACTAATGCTTGGTTACATCTCTCAGACTGAGCTTCCCCCCTTAGCAACCACTACTCAGTAGCCATGTTGTTTTCAGCCTGCCATTCACCTGCATGGCAGATGAATATTTTTAATAGAATGCCTATTTTTGGCTTTTATTTTTTGTTTTTCTGGTTTTTAGTGCACCACACGTTTGCACGGCACTGCACTATGCTTAAACATCGGAGATCGTGGAAAAAAATATTTTTTATTATTTTGCAACAGATAAAAATGCCAATGGCCATATATTTGGCCATTGGCATGCTTCCTCAACTGGATGCATCCTTTATTTGGAGCTGTCATAGCTCCGTTTTGCTATTTGCAGAACGGTACTCAGTTGCCAACCGGGTACATTTCTGCAAATAACGCTACTCTTACTCGGACAGGTTAGGGTTTCCTGGATCGCAAATTTACCTCATTTGCATAGCTTTCAGCAGCAAATGAGGTAATTTGCATAACATAACACTGTCCGTGCAAGGGTAGTTTTAGGAGCTCTCATGCACGTCCCTGCCGTCTGTTCCTGGATCGCTCGGCAGACATATTGGCTGTCTGGAGTCTTACTCTAATCTTAGACTCCGTGCAAGCCTTCGTGAATCCGGCCCAATGTGTACCTTCCTAAAATGCTTCTATTTCTCTTATCCTTGGAAAGAAAACTATAGCTGGGATGTATTTGTAGGTAAATGAATTCTAAAAACTGTAATACATGCCACTACAATGAATCCATTTAACTCAGTGTAACCTGTTTAAAAACCTGTGTTTGCATGTTGTTGTGCATTGCACAGCATAGTTTAACTACGGTTAAACTATTCTTGATGCCAGAAAGTCTGCCCTTCAAATTTTCCCTTAGAACTAGCCAGTTTTTTAGTTTCAGCACTCAAAACTGTTTCCCTGTGCTCAGCTCATTGTAAGCACTAAATAAACTACAAATTACTACAGCAATCGACTTTCCACACTTCTCAAGAGGAAAACATTTCTTAGTACTTAAACTAATAATCACCTATTCAGGCATGTCCATGAATCAGCTCCCAGTGTTTTATCTTGTCCACCTGATGAATCTGGACCATGTAGCAATTGCCTCATGTACACTGACAACTCTCTCCTCCTACCACCCAACACTACAACCTGTGAGAGATACACTTATATCGCCAAACTGGAAGCCAAGCTCTCTCCAGCCAAGATTGGTCTAGACAGTCAAGAGGAGAAGGTTAGCACCTGCACCACACCACACTCAACACATAGTCCTTCAAAACCCACACTACCAAAACCCACACATAGAAACACAAAGCACACACCCACATTAGCAGAGACTCACAATAAAAATCTGCCTGAGCAACAGAGACCTCCCAAGCTGAAATGCAGACAACCACCACCCCCCAACACTACCCAAATGACACATAGCCCACAAAATCAATGTGCCACTCAACCTCAGCCCATAAGGCAAAACAATGTACCCAGCACACTAGTCCTCGGTGACTCAATAGTCAAGCACACTGATGTCACACTCACCAGGCTAAACAAGGAGAGTTACTGTCAACTGCCTGTCAGGTGCCAGGATCTGCCACATAATGCATGCACTCAGGCCACTCCTCAACAAGTACAAATACGACTCTGTCATTGTCCATGTTGGTGTGAATGACCTGAGATGCACCTCCCTGGACTACATGAAAAGAGACATGGAAGAGCTCTCAGATCTTGTAGCTCAGGCAGGCATGACCCTAGCCTTGAGTAGCACCCTGCCATTGCCCAGAATGATACCACAGTAGAAAGACAAAATGATTGACTTCAACAATTGGCTTAGCTTCTGGTGTCATTCTAAGGGGATCTGTCTGCCTGAGACGACATGGTCGACAGACCATGATGCTTTGCCAGAGATGGTCTGCACCTCTCACCCCTGGGATTCCAGATACTGGCTAAGGCTCTTGCCACCCCTATAGTGCTTTTTTTAGGCAAGGTTCAATTTCCAAATTCACCACTGTAACAGGTACATGCAAGCAAACTCTGAGGGTAATGGTACTCAATGCTAGAAGTCTAAACCTCAAAATGCACTCACTCGAGACACTCCTTAAAATAGGGAACATTGACATCTGTGCAGAGACAGAGACCTGGTGCACGGCTCCAGAGAGCACCCCTGCATTACCAGGCTATAATTCATACCACACCTTTTGGCCACCTAACTTGGACCGAAACACTAAAGATGGAGGCGTGTCCATATTCATTAAGGATACCCACACCTCCAGGGTAGTTGCTCAACATAATGCATTCGGAATTATCCAAGTGCAACTAACACTGGGCAAGACTGCAATCCAGGTTATAGCTTGTTACAGATCCCCCCACCATGCCCCAGTATTCCCACTCTTTGTTCCTTAAGATACTGGAAAATATTAAGGTACAACCCAATACCTTAATTATGGACAATTTCAACTATCCCACCATCAACTGGGCAAACTACTCATGTGCCAACTCATTCGCTCAACATTTTCTGGAATTCATAAATTCCAATGGCTTGGATCAGCTTGTTCACACCCACAGCAGGGGCAGCAATATCCTGGATCTGGTCATTACCAATATGGGTAACCGGTGTTCCACACCAGAGGTCAACTCCTTGCTGGTCAGATCAGACCACAAGCTAATCACCCTAGACATGTATATCCCACCCCACCCCCATTAAGGAAACTACTGTACTCCAAAGCCAACTTCATGCTTCTTAAGACAGAAGTGACAAACTTCACGACACCCATGCAGATGGAAAATAGAGGTATGACTGCTGAATCTTACACAAATGCGCTCTATAAGCACATACATGAGTGCATGGATCGTGCCATCCCCAATAGAACCAAGATACTATCCTCAAAAAAAAGGAAGCCAATCTGGTGGTCCCCTGCCATAAACAAACTCTATAAAAGAAGGAAGAAGCTTTTGCAAAAAAGAGTAAAATTCCAAGATTGGAGGAACTCCCTGGTCAGCTTCAGCAAGAAGCTGAGATCCCTCATAAAATCCTCCAAAGCCAGTTATGAAAATAAAATTGCCCCTGATTCCAAAGATAACCACAAAGCATTCTACAGCTATGTCAAGAATCTTAATGGCAACACTCAGATGTGCTTTGAGCTACAGCACAATGGCACTAAATATGTAGAACCGACCCATATTGCCAACATCCTGGCAGATAGGTTCAGTGCTAACTTTACCTCCCTCTCACCCTCCAAAGGGCCCATCTTAATACCGGAAGAATGCAAAGCCCCTGTCCTGTAATCATGGATGAACACATAAAGACTGCACTCTCCAAAGCCAAGAAGACAGCATCCATGGGACCAGACAACATCCCAGGCTGCGTACTGCACAAACTACAGAACGAACTGTCACCCCATCTAAGTACCATGTTCAATCATAGCCTCACCTCAGGCTATGTGCCTGTTGAATGGTGCACAGCAACGGGTATCCCACTCCACAAAGGGGGTACCATCATGGACCCCGGAAACTACCCCCATTAGCCTGATGAGCCTGGTCTGCAAGGTCATGGAATGTATCATTTTGGAGCTTATAAACAAAGACATAGGTAACCTCCAAACCCTGGACCCCACTCAGTTTGGGTTTGTAAAAGGTAGGTCATGTCTACTAAACCTGATTGCCTTCTTTGAAGCACTCACCAGAGCTGTAGACAAGGGCACGGTAGTGCACACAGTCTATCTTGACCTCGCCAAGGCTTTTGATACCATCCCCCACTCTGAAATTATAGATAAACTCACTAAACTGGGCATAAATCCCTATGTCACAAGATGGGTGGCCCACTGGCTCACTGACAGAACCCACACAGTAAAAGTAGCTGACTACAAGTCCGACTTCAGACAAGTGATGAGTAGAGTTTTCTGGGTTTTCTCCTGTTTGTCATCTACTTCTCTGAAGTGCAGGCAAACACAGAAGGTCTTTGGCAAACAAAGTTTGCAGATGACTGCAAACTGGGAGCCATAATAGAATCCCCTAACAATGTTGATATTCTACAAAAGGGCCTCATAGAGACAGATGCTTGGTGTCAAAGACATGGCCTCAAGCTCAATGCCAAGAAGTGCATTGTCATCCCCTTTGAGGAAAAACTCGGTATCCATGAACTACCACATAGGTGGTAGCTCACTAAACAATGGAAGTGTGATAAGATACCTGGGGACACAGGTGGACAGTAGTCTCTCCTTTGATAACCACATTACCACAGTAGTCAGGAAATCCTTCTATGTGGCACACCTCATTACAAAAGGGTTCTCCTCTAGAAAAAAGGAGGTCATTGTTCCTCTCTACTCATCCCTCATCAGACCCATTTTAGAGTACAATGCCCCATTTGGCATGTATCTCACAAGACACCTAGAACAATTGAAAAGGCCACAGAAATACCTCACTAAGAGGATTACCAGCCTCAAACAGATGCCATACACAGACTGTCTCAAAAATCTCCAGCTCTACTCCATCGCATATCGCCTACTCAGAGACGATCTCTGCCTAACATACAAAGCTATGTCAAACCCAGAGCTGTTGGACCTGCTACACTTAAAGAAATACCAATCTCTCCAAACCACATGGTCCAGGGACCTAAACTTTGTCACCACAACAAACAGAACATGCCGGAGTGATAGATTCCTATCCCAGAAACTTCCCATACTCTGGAATAAACTACCCATTCATGTCAAGCAAATCTCCTCATTGGCACTCTTTAAGAAAAATCTTGAAGACTGGATGGGAAATAGAAAATTCACCCCAGGGATCACTTCTGCAGTGTTGCTTGACAGGATCACAGGAAAATAATTTTCCTGGGTGGCAAAAGCCAGGAAACCTTTTTGGCTGGGCTTATATAGGTCCCAGGGCCGATAGCCTAGTACCTACCTATGAACAGTCATTAGAAAAAATCAATATCAGTCTCCTTCATGTTGAAGGACTCATGCTTCCGCTTATGATTAAAAAACATTTCCTAATGTTTTATGTTCTTCATCGTCAAGATGTGACTCCTACAATATAACCACCAAAGGATGAAACATTTTAATTAACCCATCTAAATATTCCATTTAGCTGGATTACTCATCTAGTTAGTCCATTAATGATCCAACTGAAAAACAAAACAGTAATCCTACATCAGAAACATCCTCTAGTTTCTGTGAGTGACGCTTTTCTCCTTTGACTTGGATGTTATTTGGGATACTTTTACAGTTGCCCTGATATTTATATATATTAGGCTTGTTGTTGTTTATGGATATTAGGCCTGTTGTTTGTTTTTTTTTCTTGGATTAAATTGTTCCTGTGTTGTTTAGTAGAGTTATCAGAATCACAGCCACCCCAATACTTGTAAACACTCTCTTAGATGATTTTAAAGACATTATGTTTTGTTTATTTTTTCCTGAATGTCTGATTTAAAAGACTTTTAGTATTTCATTGTTTTGTGCAAACTATATGTAACTGTATCCTTATACTAGTTTTCCTATGTTTTCCAATCCCTGTATATTCTTACCTTACTATCTATTCTCTTCCCATCATTACCAGCTTGGAACACAAAGTACATCCCCTGTACACACTACCTGAAACTGACCCTCCTGGAAGTATAAGAACAGCAATCCGAATTTACCTACCAGCTACCTGAGAGGACTGTGCTATTAAGACAGTGAAAGTATGTGTTGTTCTGCATAATTAGAACATTGAACCACTATGTTTAGGTCTAAGAACCCCTGTTATACTAGGCAAGTTCCCCACTCAGGATAGCCAGCAGCCTACCCCCCCATCTTTTCTTGCCCTGTTCTTTTTACCAAACACTTGTATTTAGCCAATACTCTCTGCCTTTAAAAGTACCTTAATTCCCTCTCTCTCATAGCCTGCTACCCTTGCATTCAATTTATCTGTCGCATTACAGATACTGGCCACTAGGTGGCACTTTACCTTTACCATTCTGTATCTCACCTCATGTCTATTCTTTCTCTATTAAACCTCCCAACCCTGTTTCCATTCTTAGTTCCTTCTCTTTATAGATGTTCTTAATCACCTCCTACAACTTACTTTCTATACTCTACCCCAGTGTCATGTATATGTTCCTCATACCAACCTGTTAACTTACCCCTTCTTTTTTTTCTAACTTACAAACTTACCTGCTGAACTCTCTCACTTTACTGATTGTCTTCCTAGTGGTTCACTCTCTTGTCTCTACCCGCTCCGTTCACCCTGCGGGCTCACTCCACTCCCCTACCCTGCTCCCAATTCCCACCCGCACCCAGAGGTCCTACATTTATACCACTAGTAAGCACACCCTATCCTGTCCACTCCAATCAGATTCCTAACATCCCACACTAACCCAACCATCTCATTTTATACCTCACCCACTTATTAACAAACCTAACTCCTCCCATATCTTCCTTCTCCTACTTCAACCACCACACCACACCTATAAACTACATCTCCCCTCTCTGCTAAACTCCATACATATTAACATGTCTATATCAACCATCCATCCACAACTCCATACACTTATCTGCTTTTCAATTCTATCTTCTCTTATAACTACTTACCTCCTAACCTCCTACGAATACCCACTAAACTCTTCTCTTTCATATCTCTCTAAATACACCTCTACACCTACATCACCTTTCTCCCCTACCTTCCCACACCTAACCACTCAACCCAACTACATACTAACCAAATATCACAGACTAGCACACTTCAAGATAAGGAAACTTAAATCCAGAAAAATATTTGACACCTCCTATCGTCTCCAACCAAAATACTTCAGAATCCCCCACTTTCTGCTAGATGGAGATATTCATCCTAATCCAGGCCCACAGCATAATAAAACCAATATACACAAAATGCAAGACAAAACTACTTCTCTCTCATCTTCTATACCTACCAACTCTCTCTCTATTGCCCATCTTAATATACAAAGTGTTTGTAACAAAATTAGTCAACTCCATGCCCTCCTAGAAGTCCATCAATTTGATATTTTATGCTTAACTGAAACATGGCTAAAACCTTCTATCAAAGACAATGAAATTACCCCACCTGGTTATAACATCATTAGACTTGATCGCACAGCCAGAAAGGGAGGAGGAGTTGCAATTCTCTACAAAACAAAACTCCAAATTAGTAATATAAAACTGATTTGTACCCTAGACAATAATACTGAAATAATCAGCTCCAAACTTCAAATCAATACTACTAAATCCATAAATATCATTTGTGTATATCTCCCTCCAGGAAATAATATTAACACTCTCGAACACATCCTCAACCTACTCTCTACCAACCTCCCTCAAGAAACAATAGTCTTAGGTGACTTTAACATAGATTGGTATCCCTGTAACAGTACTAACCCCACCTCACATATTAACCTTTATGGCTTTAAACAACGCATTAATAGTCCCACCAGAACTAATAAAACCAACAATAATGAAACCACCTTAGACTGGATTCTTACTAATACTCCCCAACAAACCTACCAATCAGGCATCCTTCCAGATGATCTAAGTGACCACTCACTAACTTATATCATTAGACACAAAACAAACCTAACATTATCTACAACATACAAAACACTACGTTCTAAAAAACAATTTAACTCTGAACAGTTTCAAGCTGAACTTAGACAATGTAATTGGGCCCCACTTAAACATCTCCCACTTAATGAAGCAGTAGAATACTTCAATTCTACATTCCTATCTATCCTAGATCATCATGCCTCAAGTCGGACCATTAGAACCAAAGCAAAAACAGCTTCCTGGCTTGCCAAGGATACTAAGCAAAAGATCATTCTCAGAAATAAATATTGGGTTAAATGGCGGTCTACTAAGAATCAAACTGACCATCAAAACTTTAGAGAGCTTAGAAACAGCACAAAAAAAGCTGTCCTGACAGATAAAAATAACTATTACTTGCAATTACAACAATCCACCAAAAAAGAACCTAAAAAATTCTGGACTAGTATTAATAATCTTCTATCCCCAGGTCAGTCAATCACACCTAACCCTCAGGACTCTGACCCAGACAATCCTACAAAAACAGCCAACGACTTTAACTCTTTTTTCACCAACACTATCCAAACTCTTGCAAATCACCTATCTCCAGACACTACTAAACTACTCTCACCCACTTTAGATACTCTTCCTCCCCTTCACTTACAACCTGTATCTACCTCCTTTATCTTATCTCTACTCCAAAAACTTAAACCCACCACCCCCTCTGCTGACAAGCTTCCTGCAGAATTCTTGCAAATAGGAGCCAAAGCCACTGCCTATCCTATTTCTATCCTAATAAATAGATCTATAAAGGAAGGAATTTTCCCTTCCATATGGAAGATATCTCACATCATTCCCCTACATAAAGGGGGCAATTCTAATGACTTTTCAAACTTCCGTCCTATCGCACTTCTATCACCCATAGCTAAAATCATGGAAAAATGTATCCACAAACAACTACTTAACCACCTTCTCCATAACAACCTACTTGCAAACTGTCAACGTGGATTTAGACCTTCCCACAGCACCACCACTGCATTACTTTCCTTTACCAACTCCATCAACTATTACCGCAACAAAAATAATCTACCATCTTTTCTCTTCATAGACCTATCAAAAGCTTTTGACATGGTTAATCACAAACTTCTTCTGCATATACTACAATCTCTCGCACTTCATCCCTCTTCCTTAACATGGTTCACATCTTACCTAGAAAACCATCAGCAAGCAGTATGTTGGAAAAATACACTATCTAATCTCCTTCCTATCTCTTTAGGAGTACCTCAAGGGTTTATCCTGGGTCCCCTTCTATTTTCTATCTTTATTAACGACCTCCAATCAGCTATTCCTAATGCTACCTGCATACAATATGCAGATGATTCCATTATAATCTGCACTGCTTCCTCTCAAACTGAACTCCAGTCTCTTACCCAAAAAGCTTTTAACACTGTTGAACAGTGGTTCTCTGACTGTTGCCTATTCCTCAACCCCAAGAAAACCAAATTATTATTGTTTTCACCTACCCGTAAATCTTCCCCTCTAAATTTCTCTATCGCTGCCACTGATAACACTTTTATTTCTCCTGATTCTACTACAAAGCTACTAGGTATAACTATTGACAACAATCTTAACTTTGATTTTCACAGCAACAACACAATAAAAGCAGTTAACAAAAAGATTGGATCCCTTTATAGAATCAAACCCTTCCTTACACCTGAAGCTAGGACCACCTTAGCTAGATCTCACCTTATGTCTACCCTTCTATATGCTTCCCCTATTTACACTAATCTTTCTAAAAATAACCTTAACAAACTTGCTACATCTTACCATAATATTGCTCGATTTGCTACAGGATCCCCTTTTAGAACTCACCACTGTCTGAACCTAAAACAGCTAGGTCGGCTTGAACTTCCTAACAAGCTTATTTATCAACAGCTCTTAATAGCTCACAAAATTCTATATCAACCATCCAAAACACCAATACTCTCTAACCTCATTACTCCTTATAATAACCTGAAACACCTATGTTCTTCAAACAAACTGCTGATTAATATTACCAAACCCAATAACTCTGCAGGTGACTGCCTCTTTTCCAACTCTATTGGAAAAATGTGGAACAAACTTCCTTCCGATATCTCAGCCTTGTCCACTCTTCCACTATTTAAAAAACAACTGGAAATGCATCTTAATAAATACTGGCTTTGTTCTTGTACCAACCCTGATTGATCTTTCCTTCTTCCTTTCCACTACCAGAATTTCTTCCTTCTCTTTTTCCTGTATCCTGATTGTTCACCTCTTTAATCTCATATATACTGTACAAAAAAAAAAAAAAAAAAAAATTTCTATCACATTTGTCAATTTGTTACTCACGCTATGTTTTATCATTTGTGTATTGCAAGTATTTACTTATTTGATTATTAATCTTATCTTGTAATTGCTATTTCCTCTTATGTGTTTTACGTGTACTAATTCAATTTTGTATACAATCTACTAACTCAATTTTGTATATAATCTTTTCATCTTTGTTTTCATCCTTTTATCTTTCTATCCTTTTATGTTTTTGTTTAAACTTGTAATAACCATTGGAGCTTTTCTCCCCGGGCCTCCACTGAAACTGGACATACATCCAGCTGGACTAGCCTGGTCAACAAATGTAAAATAAATAAAATAAAATAATAAATTGTTATTTATGGATATTCGGCTTGCTGTTGTTTACAGATATAAGGCTTGTTGTTGTTTATGGATATTAGGCCTGCTATTGTTTATGGATATTAGGCATGTTGCTGTTTATGGATATTAGGCTTGTTGTTGTTTACGGATATTAGGCTTGTTGTTTATGGATATTAGGCTTATTGTTAAGCACTGTATTTCCAAAGTATAACAAACAATCCACTTAAGCAGTAGTGAAGAATTCAGACAAAGAGTTAAACTTGGCATGTCTACAGTTAGTGCAGTTTCGGTTTATTGACTTAAAAGCATTACAAAGACTTAAAAGTAAAAAGACATGTATATTCAAAAGCCATGTAGCCAAAACATCGGTACATCCTTAAGGAGTCACTTGCATATATTCTGTAGGCAACCACTAAAGTAGGTTTATGGTTTTATGCAATGAAGATTCCAGCTTGGCAAGCTCTTACTTGTAATTTTTGCTAAACAGTTTATGTGAACATTTTACCCTTTGGAATAACCTATCTTCCCAGACACATCATCAAAATAATCATCCACTTAATAAATTCCCAATAAAATCTTATCGGTTATATATTTATTTCTGCTGACTGGGAAAGTCTGACTGGGCAAAAAGCAAATTTTTTATAGAGGTTCAAGATGAAAAGCTTCATACATTTTACATTTTTGACATACAAGTAAGGAAGCATAGTTACAATAGGAATATATTTACATGCAATCCATATAATTAGAGCTATATTAAAACTGTATAACAATAGTTGTAACAGCCATTATTTCATAACTGGACAACATATACAATTATTTCAGTACTGAACAGCATGAACAGTTTGTAATAATAACAGTGAATGAAGATACGAACAGTGTAGTGCATGGAGCACCCTGATTACACTAAAAAATTGGTTACATTATATGCTGGTTTAGCACTGCTATAGTATGAGACCCGACCTTAACAATGCTTAGAGGAGTGCTTAATAATTGTTAAGCACCCCTTTAAATGTTGTTAGGTTGGTCTGCACTGAAACAGAGAGCACTGGCTAGAAAATAGCAGCAGCAGCAGGAGAGCGCTGACTAGAAAATAGCAGCAGCAGCAGGAGAGTGCTGACTAGAAAATAGCAGCAGCAGCAGGAGAGCGCTGACTAGAAATTAGCAGCAGCAGCAGGAGAGCGCTGACTAGAAAATAGCAGCAGCAGCAAGAGAGCGCTGACTAGAAAATAGCAGCAGCAGGACATAAAAAGGATTCGTTCCAACTCCCGTTTCTGCCTGCAGTTGTTTGGCATTAAATCGCTTCCCTTATACAGGGAATATGTAAGACATTGATGGCTTTGATTCCAAACTGGTGACATCTACTAAAGACAATCACAAGGCTTTCTTCGCATATGTCTGCAATCTTAAGAGAAGCACCCAGATCTGCTCAGAATGGGTGGTCAAGGACACCACATACACAGATGCCATAGATGTAGCCAACCTGCTGGCAGACAGGTTCAGTAAACACTTCACCCCTCTGCCCATCCTTCAGTAAATCAGGGCATCCCCAGCACCTAACCCTCTTCTTATCTCTAGGGAGCAAGTCATCACTGCCCTCTCAAAGGCAAACAATACAGCCTCCATGGGACCCAGTTATATCCCAGGCTGCATCCTACATGAACTCAGGCAGGAACTTGCAGCACCATTAGGAACCCTATTCCACCAAAGCCTGGATACCGGCTTAGTCTCAGCCAAGTGGAGGAAAGCCACTGTCATCCCTTTGAACTAAGGTGGAGCGTCCACCAATCCAGGCAATTATAGAACTATCAGCCTAACTAGCTTGATCAGCAAGGCCATGGAGCAGATTGTCATAGACCTCATTAACAAGGACATTGGTAACCTCTAAACACTTGATCCCACACAGTTTGGTTTCATCAAGGGAAGTTTGCGCCTGTTAAATTTGGTCGACTTCTTTGAGACAGTCACCAAAGCCATGGACGAGGGGAAGACGGTGCACACTGCCTACTTTAACCTGGCCAAAGCCTTCAATACCGTTCCCCATTCTGGTATAATAGATAAACTCTCTCAACTAGGCATCAGTCCATATGTACCAGATCGGTAGCAAACTGGCTCACTGACAGAATCCACCTAGTCAAAATATGGAAGCCACCTAAAGCAGTCGACCCGTAACAGGAGTTGTACCTCAGGGATCTGTCTTGGGGACTTTGTTGTTTGGGATATACTTTTCTGAGGTGCAGGCCAAAACCAATGGGCTATGGCTGACCAAGTTTCCAGATGACTGCAAGCTCAATGCGGTCATTAATTCCCCTAGTGATGTGGACATCCTCCAGGAGGGTATCACCCAAACAAATGACTGGTGTCAAAAATATAGCCTCAAACTGAATGCCAAAACATGCATCATCGTCATCCCCTCTGGGGAGAGTGATGTCCCCATAAATTATCATATTAATAACAAGGTTCTAAGCATGCAATCAGTCATGAGAGACTTGGGCACCCATGTTGATAGCAAACTGACTTTTGACCACCATATTACCTCTGTTGTACGGAAAGCTTTCTACATGGCCCACCTTATTAATAAGGGTATCTCATCCAGGGATAAGGTGGTCATAACATCCATGTATACTTCCCTTATAAGACCCCTTATTGAGTACAATGCCCCTTTCAGCATGTACCTCATAAAGCACATGCAGCAGCTGGAGAGCCCACAGGAGTTCCTCACCAGGAGAATCAAGGGCCTAAAACATCTACCCTACACAGATAGCCTAAAGGCCCTGTCCCTCTACTCAGTCTCATACATACTCCTCAGATGTGACCTCTGTCTGGAATACAAAGCAATCTCAGACCCCTACCTTGATGGGGCTGCAGTATATCCACAAGTCAAGCTCCTTGCGAGTAACCCAACCTAGTCTGGGACATCAATAGGACTTGTTGGCAGGACAGATTTGTGTCCCAGAAACTCCCCTTCTGTGGAATAGACCTCCAGTCTACATCATGCAGACCACATCATTAACCCTTTTTAAGTGCAACCTGGATAACTGGATGGGGAACAGAAAATACACTTCTGGGATTCCACCTGCGTCCCTGCTGGATAGGGGTATCGGGTGCTGACTTATCAGAACATGGGCTAAATTCTTGGCTAGGATAAGAACATGGGCCAAATTCTTGGCTAGACTTGTAAGGACCTCAGATCCAATAGCCTGGTAACTTCATATGATCCTGCGATCCTATGAATCCCCAGTGCTTTACTGGCTTCAAAGCCAGAAATACACGGCACATTTTTTTAAATCTTACTTTTGATTTATTTGCAGTACATACAGAAGATACATTTCCATGCTCTACAAAGAAATGTGAGTGGGTCAGCAGATTGCATCCCTGTATTATATGTTCAACACATAGGATCATAGAAACATGGGAGGTTACTAGGCTATTGGCCCTAGGGCCCTTACAAGCGTAGCTAAGTTCTAACTGTTTTCCCTGGAATTACAACGTTTCAAGCAAAGCTAAATCAGCACCTTCTGCTCCTATCCAGGAGGGATGCAGGTGAGATCCCCAGGATGAATTTATGGTTTCCCATCCAATCATTCAGGTTGCACTTCAATATGGTAAGCACCTGAACTGGAAGTTTGATCCAGGGGAGAGGTAACCTTTTGGAAACAAGTCTGTCTCTCCAGCAAGTCCTGTTGATGTCACTTTCTAGGTTAAGGTCCTTAGAGTGAATGCATTGAGTACCATTTGACTTACAGATATGCAGCATTTCCCATTGAGTACCATTTGACTTACAGATATGCAGCATTTCCCATTGAGTACCATTTGACTTACAGATATGCAGCATTTCCCATTGAGTACCATTTGACTTACAGATATGCAGCATTTCCCATTGAGTACCATTTGACTTACAGATATGCAGCATTTCCCATTGAGTACCATTTGACTTACAGATATGCAGCATTTCCCATTGAGTACCATTTGACTTACAGATATGCAGCATTTTCATTGAGTACCATTTGACTTACAGATATGCAGCATTTCCATTAAATCAGGATTTGCACTTGCTTTAAACACGAGGTACAGATTTCCTCTGAGTAGTCTGTACAACACAGAGTATAGGGACAGAGATTTCAGTCTGTCAACATATGACAGGCCTTGAATTTTCTTTCTAAGGAACCTCTGTGGTCTCTCCAATTGCTGCAAGTGCCTGGGAAGGTACATACCAAACATTGCATTGTACTATATTATTGGCCTGAGGAGACATGAGTACAGAGGGGTTATGACCACTTTTGTTCTGGAAGCAATGAACTTACTTATGAGACAGACAATCTAGAAAGCCCTTCTTACAACTGAGGAGACATGGTGGTTGAAGGAGAGGTTGCTATCAACCTGTGTGGCCAAATCTTTCACTACAGATTGAGAGCTTAAGGTATTATTATTAATCTGGTAATCAGCAGTGATGTCACCCTTGCCAAAGGGGATGATGATGCATTTTTTTTTGCATTTAGTTTGAGCTCATGACTTTGACACCAATCAATGGTCTGTGTAAGACTTTCTTGTAGTATGTCAACATCACTTGGGGACTCTATGACCGCTCCCGGTTTGCAGTCATCTGCAAACTTTGTCAGCCATAGACCTTTAGTTTTTGCCTGTACATCCAAGAAGTAGATTCCAAATAATAGGAGCCTCAGCACTGAACCCTATGGAACACCACTGGTTATGGGTCTACTGGTGGAGGTTGAGTCCCCTATTTGGACTGTGTCTGTTTTATCAGTGAGCCAGTTTGCACCCCCCCCCGACAATATACGGGCTAATCCTCAGATGAGTGAGTTTATTGATGATGCCAGAGTGGGGAATACTGTCAAATGCCTTAGCTAAATCTAAGTAGGCAGTATGCACATATTTACCTGTGCCCAGGGCTTTGGTCTTGAAGAGGTCCACCAAGTTCAATAGGCATGATCTCACTTTAATGAAGACAATCTGGGTCTGGTCAAGCATTTGGGGATCTCCTTCATCTTTGTTAATAAGGTCCATGATGATTCTCTCCATGGCCTTGCAGATAAGGCTGGTCAG
Organism: Protopterus annectens; assembly: GCF_019279795.1. Taxonomy (NCBI): domain Eukaryota; kingdom Metazoa; phylum Chordata; order Ceratodontiformes; family Protopteridae; genus Protopterus; species Protopterus annectens. The sequence continues at coordinate 1,028,994,388 of NC_056726.1, read as the reverse complement.
GCTTATGACTCTGTAGTTCCCAGGGTCAGTAGATGCATCCCCTTTATGTAAAGGGATGATGGTAGCTGTTTTCCATTCCATATAATATAATGTGAGTGATTGAACTCAAGTCTTGTGAGCTTGCGTTTTAACTTTAAAATTTTTATTCATGGTTCAAGGTGTGCCTGATTGGTTAATTGAACCTTTGACTTAATACTGCTGTATATTTAAGCTGCTGTTCAGTTAAATGTAGTTTGTAATACTTTTTGTCTGAGGAAGTCTGTGTACACCACAGACGAAAAGCGCTTCATTAAATTCAACTTAAATTCAACTTTATTTTCCTGTGACTTCTGTGGTACTTCTGTGTGTTGCCCTATTGCTGTGAATCCTGATATTATTTCCATTCCACATTGACATAGCCAGCGTTTAGGCTGTGTTTGAAAAGTGTGCCCAGTTCAGCTAATTCCTGTTTCAAACTATTAAGAATGCAGCCAGAGATTTTGTCGGGTCCCATAGAGGCTGTGTGTTTGGCTTTGGAAAAGGCTTTTAAGACCTGCTCCTTAGGGATAACAGATGGACCACATGTTGTAGGGGTGTTTTGGGGTATATGTGGTGGAGACAAGGGAGAGAAGTTTTCACTGAACCTACCTGCTAGCAGGCTGATTATTTCCACAGGTTCATTATATGTGGTTCCATTAACAAGTTCTATGCAAAATCAGAGTTTTTCTTTTAAGGTTACAGGTGTAGCTAAAGAAAGCCTTGTGGTTACCCTTTGCTAGGGAGGGTAATATGGATTCATAATTAGCTTTTTGTTACTTTGCCAGATGTTTTATTTGCTTATTTAAGCTAACGCGGGAGTACATCTGAATTGTTTGTGTGTTTTAGCTGCTTTCCTGTATATATATCTATATATATATATATATATATATATATATATATATATATATATATATATATATATATATATATATGCTTCTCTGTGTATGTAGACCAGCTACTTATTCTGCTGTATTACTGCCTCTTAAATCATTTTTCAGTTGTGCACTTGCCTTACTTCATTTAAAAAGTTTTAAATTGCTAATTTTGTAGAGTTTTAATTGCATTTACTGTTTAGGACTACACACTGCGTTAGCCTTTTCTATATTTATTTACTGTATTATTGCATTGTTTAGCCTGTTTTAACAAAAAAAAAAAAAGAAAATACTATATTGTTTGCTCATTTCTCACGTTTCCTAGCCGGTATAGTCCAGATCCCAGGCTTTGCTTGTCTCAGGGATTTATTTTCTGTGTTCAGAGCTATCCAGACCTTGCTGTGGTAGAGGGAAAACCTACTGCTTACCATTGGGAGTGGTGAGCATTGTACTGCCTATCTAACAGTAGAGGAGTGGTTTCCAGCTCTGAAATTGTAATTTTGTTATCCTTTTTGGGCTGATTCCTATCCCGCGTGTGTTTGCACATTTTTCACATCATGCAGCACCGCGGGGCTATGGTTAAACTATTCCAGGTGCCAGAATGTCTGCTCTTCAAATTTTCCCTTAGAACTAGCTGGTTTTTCAGTAGTAGCACTAAAATTTGAACCCCTGTGACTAGCACTTGTTCTCGAACCTACTGGAAGGCACTAGGAAGCCTGAAACTGATACAATTACTCAACTCTCCTTGTCAATAAGGAAAAATTAATTGTAGGCACTAAACAGCCTATAATTGCAAAGTACCTTGCAAAGGTAAGGTAAAACAGCTCTTGTACTTTACAAAAAATGTACCTAAACAGGCATGTCCAAGGGTCAGCTTCTGGTGATTTCTTCTGTCCACCTGGCGAATCTGGGCATACTGGGCCAATATGGCAACAACCTCATATACACAGACAACCCTCTCCTCCTACCACCCAACACTACAACCTGAGAGAGATGGACTTACATAGCCAAACTGGAAGCAAAGCTCTCTCCAGCCAAGATTGTGCTAGACAGTCAAAAGGAGAAGGTTAACACCTGCACCACACCTCAAACAACACATAGCCCTTCAAAACCCACACCATCAACACCCACACATAGAAACACTAAACTCACATATGCGGAGGCCCTTAATGTTAACCTGCCCAAGCAAAAAGGACTTCCGAAGCTGAAATGCAAACAAACACCAGTCACAACCAAAGTGACACATAGATCACAACACCAGTGTGCCACCCAACAACAGCCCCTAAGGCAAGACAATGTACCTAACACTTTAGTCATAGGTGACTCTATAGTCAGGCACACTGATGTCCCAATCACTATGCTGAACAAGGAAAAAATTACAGTCAGCTGCCTGTCGGGTGCCAGGATCCACCACATAATGCATGCACTCAAGTCGCTCCACAAGTACAAATACGACTCTGTCATTGTCCATGTTGGCATGTTGGAGTGAATGACTTGAGATGTACTTCTCTGGACTACATGAAAAGAGACATGGAAGAGCTTTCAGATCATGTGGCCCAGTCAGGTATGACCCTAGCCCTGAGTAGCATTCTGCCTTCGCCCAGAATGACACCACAGTATAAGGACAAAATGATTGACTTCAACAATTGGCTAAGCTTCTGGTGTCATTCAAAGGGGATCCAGTATCTGTCTGCCTGGAAAGACATGATCGGCAAACCACGGTGCTTTGCCAGAGATGGTCTGCACCTGTCACCCCTGGGATTCAGATTACTGGCTAAAGCTCTTGCCACCCCTATAGTGCCTTTTTTAGGCAAGGTTCAAAGGACAAAACCACCACCGTAACAGGTACAAGCATGCAAAATCTGAAGGTAATGCTACTCAATGCTAGAAGTGGGAGGGTGGCCTAATGGTTACGGTGTTTGCCTTACAAACGCAAAGTGCACGGTTTGAGCCTCACAAGGGATAATTGGCTAGGCTTAAAATGGCTCACAAGGGCAGTTGGCTTAGTATTAGCCTATGAACCTATGAACCTATGAACCTAAACCTCAAAATGCACTCGCTCGAAGCACTCCTAAAAATGGAGAACATTGATATCTGTGCAATAACTGAGACCTGGTTCAAGGATCCAGAGAGCACCCCTGCAGTACCAGGCTACAACTCTTACCACACTTTTTGGCCACCAAACCAAGACTGAAACACTAAAGGTTGAGGAGTGTCCATATTCACCAAGGATATTCACACCTCCAGGCTAATTGCCCAACAAAATGCATCTGAAATTTTCCAGGTGCAACTAGCACTATGTAAGACTGCAATCCAAATTGTAGGTTGGGACAGATCCCCCACCATGCCCCAAGATTCTCACTACACCTGTCTAAACATACTCGAAAATATTAAGATACAACCAAACACCCTAATACTGGGTGATTTCAACTACCCTGCCATTAACTGGAAAAACTACTAGTGTACCAACATCTTTTCCCAATGGTTCTTGGAATTCATAAATTCCATTGCCCCGGATCAACTAATCCATTGTCCCACCAGGGGCTCCAATATCCTAGACTTGGTCATTATCAACATGGGAGATAGATGCTCCACACCAGTGGTCACCCCCTCATTGGTCAGGTCTGATCATAAGCAAATCACCCTTGACATCCACATCCCACCCCAACCCCCCAGTAAGGAAACATCCGTAAAAAAACCTTCTCCAAAGCCAACTTCATGCTACTCAAGTCAGAAGTGACAAACTTTATGACACCCATGCAGACAGGATATGAAAGTTCGACTGCTAAATCCTACACTAAAGCACTGTACGAGCACATCCACTCATGCATGAATCGTGCCATCCCAAATAGAACCAAGATGCTCTCCTCCAAAAAAATGAAGCCAATCTGCCATAAACAAACTATACAATAGAAGGAAGAAACTGTTGCAGAAAAGAGGAAAATCCCAGGATGCAAAAAACTCCCTTACCAGCCTCAGTAAGAAGCTGAGATCCCTGATAAAATCCTCAAAAGCTAGTTACGAAAATAAAATTGCCAAAGATTCCAAAGAAAACCACAAGGCATTCTATAGTTATGTCAAGAATCTAAATGGCAATGCTCAGATCTGTTCTGAGCTACAACAGAATAGCATTAAATATACTGATCCCAAGAATACTGCCAATATCCTGGTAGATCGATTTAGTGCCAACTTCACCCTCACCCTCACCCCATAAAGGGCGCATCTCAATACCAAATAATTGCCAAATTCCGGTAACAACAGCCACACAGGTAGAAACTGCACTCTCCAAAGCTAAGAATACAGCATCCATGGGACCAGATGACATCCCGGGCTGTGTACTACATGAACTACAAAATGAACTGGCACCTCACGTAAGTGTCATGTTTAATCATAGCCTCACCTCAGGCTTCACGCCCACGGAGTGGCACACAGCTACAGTTATCCTACGCCACAAGCAATGATCCACCTTGGATACTGGGAACTACCGTCCCATCAGTCTGACGAGCCTGATCTGCAAGAGTATGGAACGGATTATCATGGAACTTATAAACAAAGACATTGGGAACCTTCAAACACTGGACCCCACCCAGTTTGGATGCATGAAGGGCCGATCTTGTCTCCTGAACCTGATTGACTTCTTTGAATCAGTCTCTAGAGCTGTGAACGAGGGTAAGGCGATCCTCACAGCCTATCTGGACCTTGCAAATGCCTTTAACACCATCCCTCAGTCTGGAATCATAGATAAACTTACTAAGCTGGGCATAAATCCCTGTATCACTCGGTGGGTTGCCAACTGGCTTACTGACAAAACCCAGACTGTAAATGTAGCCAACTCCAAATCCAGCTCCAGACAAGTGACAACTGGAGTACCTCAGGGTTCAGTCCTGGGACTGCTCTTGTTTGGCATCTACTTCTCTGAAGTGCAGGCCAACACTAAGGGACTCTGGCTAACAAAGTTTGCAGATGACTGCAAACTGGGGGCCATTACTGAATTCACAAATTATGTGGATATTCTACAAAAGAGTCTTACAGAAACAGATGCTTGGTGCCAGAGCCATGGGTTCAAGCTTAATGCTAAGAAATGTATAGTTATCCCCTTTGGGAAAAAACATGTACCCATGAATTACCACATAAGTAGCAGTACACTAAACACCAAAAGTGTGATGAGAGACTTAGGGACACAGGTGGACAGTGGTCTGAGCTTTGATAACCACATAACCACAACAGTCAGGAAATCCTTCTATGTGGCACACCTCATCACTAAGGGCTTTTCATCCAGGAAAAAGGAAGTCATTGTCCACTGTATTCATCCCTCATTAGACCCATTATAGAGTATAACACCCCAGTTGGTATGTACCTCACAAGACATCTGCAACAGCTGGAAAGGCCACAAAAATACCTCACTAAAAGAATCATAGGCCTAAAGCAGATGCCATATGCTGACCATCTAAAAAAACTTCATCTATACTCTGTGGCATATCGTCTACTCTGAGGCGATCTCTGCTTAACATACAAGGCCATGTCAAACCCTGAGCTATTGGACATGCTCCACTTAAAGAAATCACAATCCCTCAGAGCCACATGCTCCAGGGATCTAAACCTTGTCATCACAATTAACAAAACATGCTGAAGGGATAGGTTCCTGACCCAGAGACTCCCCATACTCTGGAATTGACTGCCCATACATGTCAAGCAGAGTGCCTCCTTGGCCCTCTTCAAAAGGAACCTTGATGATTGGATGGGAGATAGGAAATTCACCCTGGGGATCATGTCAGTTGCCCTGCTAGACAGGGGTCCAGGGAAGTAAATATCGTGGGAAGAAATATTCAAATTGTTATGGCTAGGCTTGTATAGATTTTAGGGCCGATAGCCTAGTACCAACCTATGAACCTATGAACCTGTGAACTTCCAGTTATGATACCCTTCCTTTCTGCTCTTATACACCAATGTATTTCTCCTATGGTATAACCTGTTTATGGTGGATGTCCACCAGGCAGGTTTGTTCTTTTTTTGAAGATCTTACTTTAATCCTGTTGAGTACGGCTCAGTCATTGCACTTGTATAGATGATTATACAAAGCATTAGTATATATCCCACTATAGGTGTCCTTGCCATCACAGGGGCTATGAAATTATTGATGTCATCTCGTAATAGGTTGTAGTTGGCTTTGGAGATTTTTTTTAGTATAGTTTCTGCTGCGTGAGGGTCAAATGTAATTGTTACCTCTAAAGATTCTGACTTATGATCAAACCTTACCAGGCAGGGCCCACACCTGGGGTAGTGGAATGGTCAGCCATGTTAGTGAGCACCAGATCCAGAATGTTTGACTCCCTTGTAGGGGTGTCAACCAACTGGTCCAAGGCATTGGAGCTGACGAAGTTCAGGAAAGTTTGGGTGAGTGTGCTATTACAGGTATAGTTAGCCCAATCTATGGATGGGTAATTAAAGCCTCCCATAACCAGAGTATTTGGTTGTATCTTGAATGATTCAAGTAAATACAGATGGGCTGTGTGGGTATCCTGATTCATGGTGGGGGTCCTAGTGGTCAATTGTACCTGGAGTAGTTCAAGGGAATCGTTCTGTTTGACCAGTCTGGAGATGTATTTATTTTTGATGAATATTGATATTCCACCTCCTTCAGTTCTCCCACTCACATTTAGTGGTCTGAATATATGGAAGACATTACAACCTAGTATGGCTGAGGTGCTTTCCTCAGCCTTTAACAAAGTCTCTGTGACTGCACAGATGTCGGCATCTTCCAAGATGAGGATGGCTTCCAGAGTCTGCAGCTTCAGATTAAGATTCCTAGCATTTAGCGGCATAACCTTGAAGTTGTTTTTTTGAGGATATGTTTATGTTGGGAATTTGTTCTTGTGACCTTGCCTAAAAAGGCACTATGATGGAAGCAAGAGCCTTAGCCAATAAACAAAATCCCAGGGGTGACAGGAGCAGACCATCTCTTGCAAAGCATCAAGGTCAATATACCACATCCTCCCAGGCTGACAGGGATCCCCTTGAATGACATCAGAAACTAAGCTGACTTTTGAAATCAGTCATTTTCTGCCTGTGTTGTGGCATCATCTTACCTGAAGGTAGTATGTTGCTTAAAGCTAGGGACATACCTGTCTGGGACACATAATCAGAGAGCTCAGTCTTGTCTCTCTTCATATAGTCCAGTGAGGTACATCTCAAGTCATTCACACTGAAATGTACTATTATGGAGTCATAGCAGTACTTGTTATTAAGTGACTTGAGCGAGTGTGTGATATGGTGTATCCTACCACCTGACAGGTAGCTAACCATGACCTTTTGCTTATCCAACTTGGTGAGTGGGACATGTGTGTGTCTCACAATGGAGTCACCTATGACTAGGATGTTGGATTTAGTGTTATGTCTTACAGGCTTGTTCTGTGAGACACAGATGTGTGAGTTCCTATGTCAGCTTTGGTCTACTGAGCAAGTATTGTTTAACTTGTTTATGTTTGGGAGGTCTCTCTTCTTTAGGTAGATTACTGTTGAGGACCTCCACATATGTAGATTTAGGTGTTATTAGTGAGAGTGGTTGAGGAGTTGAGTTGTGAAGGCTCACAACCTGTTTTGTGTCCACTGCACTTATTGGTGAGTGAGACAGCCTGGATTCTAGGTTATTAATATAGCTGCATCTCTCACATATTGAATTTGTGTGAGTTAGGAGTAGCTGGTCATCTGTGTATCTGAGACAATTGTTAGATTGTCTTAGGATGTGGAAGTCAACCAGGCTGGCTGGAAAAATGGTGGGAAATTCTCCATCCATAGTGCAAGGTACAATAGTGTGGTCAGTGAGAGGGCGAGGACAAAAATGACCAGGTGAGGTTGGTGGACAGATGAAGAATTTCCAAGCTTTGCTGAGCTTGATGGGTGGGACCTGTGTGAAACTACAGAGGCTTCTCTGAGATTTTCTGCTGGCAGTGAGTAACAACCATGTGATACTTCTGACAGAGCACAAACAGTTATCTAAGGTAAACTTAAGTCACTAAAAGTTTGCCTCTATAACAATGAGGGTGCCCACAATTGTGCACTAAAGCAGAAAGGTGTGCACCATGTAAACTCATGCAAATACAGGACTTATATAGCAGCTAAGAGAAACTTTTTTCAGACCAAATAACCAATTTGAAAGCTGTACATTGATCTAACCATGATTTAAACACACCGAAAACAAACTTGGAACAAATGGCTCACTGAAAGCTGAAAATACAGCACCAGAATTATACTTAAGGGAAAATTCCCTTAAATCCTTTTAAAATAATTGCTCGTAGATTTAAAATCATATCCTTTTATTTATACATAAAATGATAAGCACTTTCATCTTTTTATACAAAAGACTTCATCAGACAAGCACTTACATTTATGCTTTAAAAGTACTTTAGACCAATAATCAAATCTAGGTGCTTAGGATTTCCCTCTCTCTTCCCCACTTGGCTGACCTGGTGCAACTCAGTTTGAACTCTACAGTTCCCTACAAAATGGAGTCTACAGGACTGCAATTGGTCACCATAACAAAATCAGTTTCTCTCAGCATTTAAGCAGATTGAACTCTACAGTTCCTTACAAAACGGAGTCTACAGGACTGCAATTGGTCACCATAACAAAATCAGTTTCTCTCAGCATTTAAGCAGATTGAACTCTACAGTTCCCTACAAAACTGAGTCCACAGGACTGCAATTGGTCACCATAACAAAATCAGTTTCTCTCAGCATTTAAGCAGATTGAACTGTACAGTTCCCTACAAAATGGAGTCTACAGGACTGCAATTGACACAATAACAAAATTAGTTTCTCTCAGCATTTAAGCAGATTGAACTCTACAGTTCCCTACAAAACAGAGTCTACAGGACTGCAAATGGTCACCATAACAAAATCAGTTTCTCTCAGCATTTAAGCAGAGTAGGTTGCACACAAAACGCATTTGTTAAGCTTTCACTGACAGTGCTGTGTAAGTAAGCAGGTCACCATTTTGGTCAGCCATATGGCTCTTTTTTCTACTTGAATGTTTGCCTCCTTCCCCTGTAACTTAAGTAAACTGACTCTTACAATAAGAACTATAATGCTTACCTTATAGCTTTAGGGCACCTTAGGAAACCTTGTAAACTGCAATAGGCCTGCTATGTTCGCCCTTGCTACGCTCGGCCTCTCTTCGCTCCCTTCCCTGCCCCCAATTCCCTCCCACCCCCAGTACCTCTAAATTTATAGTACTATAGCCACTCCCCTACTTTCTAGATCCTATCTGCTTTCATCTTGGATAATTCCTCCCACCCCCATTCTTCTACCTACATTTTAATAGCACCTATTAGCTTTCATCTGGCATTCTCCCATCCCCTTCCAGTACCTTTACCTCACCACTCTATCTTCTGGTGTTGCATCACCAGGTAAAACAGTTCCTTAACTCACTATCTGAATCACAGATAATGATATAGTCCTCTTTACTAACCCTCTTGTTCGTATCATACCTCCTTACCTTGTATGAAAACCAGTTTCTCACTGGATTTCAGGTCCCGAAAGGCCATACTATCACCCCAGCTGTAAATCCTCCCACCTTCAACCATACTTACATTACCAGGTCCTATCCAACATCTTTTTCAGTCTATCAACATCTCAACCCCAGGCACATTAGCTCTAGATCCAAACACTACCACAAACTAATAAACAAATTCCTGAAGTTCATCACCAAGTATAGACTTAACCTAATACTTGGTGGTGATATTCACCCCAACCCACTCAAGTTCAACCTACACATACTCCAATGTATAAAAAAAAAAAAAAAAAACAGAAACTAGGTCTGCTATAATGGAACAAAAAATTCCTAACCCCTGAATCTAGACTTACCCTGGGCCAGGCACTCCTCCTCCCCTCCCTCTTATACGCCACCCCAGTTCTTACCAATATGCAGGCCTCCACTCTAAGCAAACTGCAACAGACTTACCATAAAATAGCCAGATTCATTACTAACTCCCCATACAACTCACACCACTGCATTTCTTTAAACTCTCTTCAATGGCTTGAACTTCCCCAGTTTTTGCTATCTTATCAATTTCATATGCTACACTCTATTATTTATAAACTCTCCATCTGTCCATCTCTATCTTCTTTAGTCTCCATCTATATCCCATCCCGGACCTTCCGTACTTCTAACCAACAATTACTTGATATCTACCACCCAAAAAGGTCAGTAGGCATACTACTCTACAAACACTCCCTTGCTCATGCTTGGAACAAACTTCCCCTTGACTTACATTCAATCACCCACACCTCACACTTTAAAAATGAACTAAAAGCTTATTTTCTCAATTCCAGAACCTGCCCTTACCATGACCCTACCTAGTCTTCCTTCCCTTTATGTACCCTCAAAAGGACTATACTTAGTACCTCATTACACCTCTCTCTCTCCAATGTGTCTACTATGCATTTGCATAATTTTATACAAACAAAAAATGTTCATTGTTGACCTATTGAACTATATCAATGTAAAATTGTTACTTAGCTTCTTTTTAATGCAACTTTAACTTTATGCATGTATCCCAACATATGTGAATCATTTTGCTATAACTGCTATTATATCACTATTGTTTAAAATTGTACTTGTTTTAAAATGTATTACTGGAGCTTTTCTCCTCGGGTCTCCACTGAAAATGGTCCACAAGCCCAGTTGGACAAACCCGGTTAACAAATGTCAATAAATAAATAAATAAACCCTGGCCCACCCATTTCAGATACACATACCCACTCTACTTGCAATCTAAGCTACAAACCTACAATTAATAGGCCAACTAACTCTCTCCTAGCCTGTCATCTCAATATTAGAAGCATTAATAACAAGGTACATGAATTGCATGCACTTCTGGATGTCCACTCCCCTGAGATTCTCTGTTTATCTGAAACCTGGTTAAAACCTAACACTACAGACAATGAAATGTTACCACCTGGGCACAACATACACAGGCTGGATCATGCTTCCAGGAAGGAGGGTGGGGTAGCTGTACTCTATAAATCTGAGTTGAATGTCACCATAGATGTAATACAACCACCTCAGATTAATATCTCAGAGATTCTTGCCATCAAATTGCAACTTAATAAAAATAAATGCATTAATATCATCTGTATGTACATTCCCCCAGGTAACAGTATATCTACACTTGAAGATATTCTGCACTGGCTATCATGTCATTACCCCCAAGAAACCCTACTACTTGGAGACTTTAACATAGACTGGGGCACCTGTTCCTCAATATCCCCAACCACCCATATTAACCTGCATGAATTTACACAAATGATATCCACCCCTACCAGGATAGGTAAATCCAACCTAAAAGAAAGCATACTTGACTGGGTACACATAAATAGTCACCCCCAACTATACACCTCTGGTACCCTCCCTGATGGCCTAAGCGATCACCTTCTCACATATGTAATTAAGCACAAAGCCATTAATTACCAACAACCCTTACTCAGAAAGGTTAGAAACAATAAAACTTTGACCCTGCCAAATTCCAACAAGAACTAAACTCATGTAATTGGTCTATTCTAAAACACATCCCCTTAGAGGAAGCAGTAGCATACATTAACAACAAATTCCTTGAGATCCTTGATTTGCATGCGCCTGTTCATTCAAAGAGAACAAAGGCAAAATCTGCACCATGCCTTTCTAAAGAGTCTAAACTCAAAATTAACTTTAGAAACAAAGCATGGGCTTTATGGCGTTCTTCTAAAGACCCCCAAGATCACATTAAATACAGGCAATCCAGGAACAAAACTAAAAAATCCATTTTATGAGACAAAAAACAATACTACTGTAATTTACAGACAGTAAATCAAAATAACCCTCAGAAGTTTTGGGCAGGTTTAAATAATCTACTACATCCTGGACAAACTTCAATCCCAATCCCTGCTGCTACTATTGATAAAACCCCTGAAGATGTTTCTGACAGTTTTAACAGATTCTTTACTGAGACAATTCAAGCCCTAGCTAGCCAACTACTTCCTAGCACCCCTGGTCCTGAAAGTAGCACCCCTAGAAACCTACTCGCATTCAGCTTCCAACCAGTCGCCACTTCACTTATCCATACCTTGATCAAAAAATTAAAACCCACTACACTTTCTGCTGATCAACTCCCTGCAGAGTACCTACAAAATCAGCTGATGCTATTGCTTACCCCGTCTCGATATTAATCAATCAAACCATAGTAGAAGCTAAAATTCCCACCATCTGGAAAATATCATATGTAATCCCACTTCACAAAGGAGGCAGCTCTACTGAATTCTCCAATCATAGGCCAATAGCTATACTCTCTCCACTTGCAAAGATTATGGAAAAATGTATTCATAGACAACTCATGCACCACCTAATCCAGAATCACCTTATGGCAGACACTCAGCATGGCTTCCGTCCTCATCACAGCACTACTTCAGCCCTCCTAGCCTTTACCAACACCATAAACCATAATTGCAACAGTGATTATATATCCTCAACCCTCTTCTTGGATCTTTCCAAGGCATTCGACATGGTTGATCACCAACTTTTAATCCGCACCATGCAAACATTCTGCTTAGATACAAAAGCCCTTCAATGGTTTAAATCCTACCTGAATGGTAGACAGCAGGCTGTCCTCTGGCAGAACAAACTCTCTAACCTTCTACCTAACACCCTTGGAGTGCCACAAGGCTCTATACTAGGGCCCTTGCTGTTCTCCATCTTCATTAATGACCTTTATACTGTCATCCCAAAAGTCAGCTGTATCCAATATGCTGATGACTCTACTCTGATTTGCTCAGCCACATCTCCAGTAGAGTTATGGTCAGCTACCCAGACCACCTTTAATACAATAGAAAACTGGCTTTCTGAACATCATCTGATCCTAAATCCCAAAAAACTAAAATGCTGTTATTTTCACCAACATGTAGGTCTACCGCTTTCACCTTTACCATAAATTCAAATGATGGCACAATAATCTCCCCTGACCCCTCTACAAAACTATTAGGTGTCATCATAGATAATAATCTAAAATTCGACCTACATGTTAGCCAAACTATCAAAACCATCAATAAAATACTAGGGTCACTTTACAGAATAAAAGCCTTCCTAACCCCTCCAGCTAAAATTGCCATAGCTCGCTCTCACCTTCTTAAAACCCTTCTGTATGCAACCCCTCTACTCTCAAATTTAAACAAGACTGTCCTTAACAAACTCTCAATTTGCTACAACCACATTGCCAGGTTTGCCACTGGGCTGCCTTTTAGGACACATCATTGCATCAATCTAAATCAGCTTGGGTGGCTTGAACTACCCAACCTAATCCAGTTTAACCAACTGATTATGACCTATAAAATCCTTTATAATCCGGACAATACTCCTGCACTTAAAATATTATCACCCCCTATAACAATCCTAGACTACTTCGATCCTCTAACAAACTACTAATTCAGACTAGCAAAATTAATAACACAGCCGGTGACTCTTTCTTTGCAAACTCTGTAAGTAGATCCTGGAACTCTCTTCCAGCTGATATTACCTTACTTTCCACCTTAGGTCAATTTAAAACTAGACTCAAACAACATTTGTCACTTAACTGGCTATGTCAATGTATCAAGCCTGGCTAACTCTCTAGAATGTGTAAAAATCTGTTAACCAGTTTACTGTGTAATTTAATTTAATCCTGATTTATGCTCAGGATTAACTCTAACCTGTGGAACTTGTTTAACTTGCTTATTTATGTAATCTCTGTAAATAGTCTGTTTGTAATATGTAATGCTGGTATTATGTAATGCTGTATCTGCTTACCCTTGGAGCTTTTCTCCCCGGGCGTCCACTGAAAATGGACATGCATCCAGTCAAACTATCCCGGTCAACAAATGTAAAATAAATAAAAATAAATAAAAATAAGAGTCACTTAATATAACCATGTGATTGTTGCCATGTGATTTTCCAAGCCTCCCAACAAGCTTCACCCAATTCATAAAACACTTTTAGATCATAGCAATTTACAAAACATAAATAAAGCATACTCATGTGAGCTTAGCAGTCAATGCATCCACCCCATAGACAAAGGGCACAAGGTTCAACTCCCATCCAGGGCAGGCAACCAGCCCAGGTTTGACCCATAAAACATAGTTTTTCCGTTTATAAATTCAAAGATAACATTGAATGTTGCTCCTCAATAAAACCAGCTTGAAAACATGTATTATCTTAGTTGAGCCCTTAGTTTTAATAAACAAGATATTGGTACATTTTAATTTAAACCTGTCTGGAGATCAGCGTTCAAATAAAGTTACCAATAAAGTTTACAGTTTTCAAGGTTAAAGTCCAAGGTCCCCCTCTTTCATTCAGTACAGTTTGTTCAAGTATGATGAATTTAAAACAGTGAGCAGGCTTTTCCTGTAAATGTTTAAACAGAGCACCTGTTTTTTTTGTTTTTGAATATCATAAATATGTTCATAGACTGTCTCCCTGAGTCTTCTCTCTATCTTACCAATATAAACGCATGTACATGCTGAATACAGTTTACACTACACCGCCTGTTTTGTATTGCAGTTAAAACGTCCTCTGATTGTGATTTCAGAAGTGGTAATAAGGCAATTCTGAACAAGAATATGTTGACACTCTGGGCAATTCCTGCACTTGAATATTCCAACATTTTCAATTATCTCCTGCTCACTACTTAAGATGGGGCAATTCTTAACCAAATGTCCTTTATCACCATACTGTTAGTTGTAAAAATGATAATTAGGGCACACTTCAAAGTAGTTTGATTTTGGTATGTGGTTATAGTCTGGGTACTAGTAGCTCAATCCCCTTACTACAGTTCCCACAACTGTGACAGACAGCCTTCTTGTTTTCCAAAATTGGATTGCATATCTTTTGTTCTTGCTTCTTCATGCCTTCAATCATTAGGTTGTCAATGAAGTCACTTGGGTACATTCATACTCTAAACATGTACTCCAACCTCTGACATTCATTTGGTAAAGAAATGGCCCATCTTAAAGAGTGAGCAGTGGATAATCGAAAATGTTGGTCAATGTCCACATATGGTATATAAAAGGGGAAGAACTTAAAGGCAATGTTCAAAAAAATGGTTGAGTACACCTAATGTAATTATTAACACCAACAACCCTGGAGTGTTCAATTGTGGGATATGCCCTCAATGTCAACATATTCTTGTTCAGAATTGCCTTATCTCTGCTTATAAAATCACAGTCAGAGGGCATTTCAACTGCAATACAACATGGCTGGTGCACTCTGCATTAATGCTACTCCCCTTAGAACTCACCACTGTCACAACCTCAAACAACTAAATTGGCTAGAACTAAATAACCACTTACTCTACCAACAATTACTTGTCATTCATAAGACCCTTCATTTCCCTGATAATACTCCGAGCCTGGCTAAACTTATTTCTCCTTATAAGAACCTAGCCACACTTCGTTCTGCCAATAAGTTCCTAGTATCTATAACTAAATCATACAATAAAGCTGGGGATGCGTTATTTTCAAATTCCATAGGTAAACACTGGAATCTACTCCCTCAAGAAATAGCTACTCTAGAGTCTACCTCTCTATTCAAAAGACAAATCAAAGAACATCTTACATCTCAATGGTTATGTCCTTGTACCAATCCCGACTGAAAGTATGTCTCAATACGCCTTATTTTTCTTCCTGACCCCTTACTGAGCTCCTACCTGACACCTTCTAGCATTGAGAGTTGAATCTTAAGGTATGCCTTCTATTATTTTAACTTCAGTATTTAGTTTTTATTTTTTTGTAGAACTTGACTTACAAGTATTTAAATGTTATTGCTATTCTCTCTTGTACCTTGTATAATTCTATGAAGAATAATTTTTTATTGTTAAAAATCACTGTGATTTTATCTGTACTGGAGCTTTTCTCCCTGGGCCTCTGCTGTAAACGGATATATGTCCAGTTAGACTATCCCGGTCAACAAATGTAAAATAAAAAAAATAAAATAATAAATAATTGTGTTCAGCATGTACAGGCTGCTACAACGTGGCTGGTGCACTCTGCATTGTGTTCAGCATGTACAGGCTGCTACAACATGGGTGGTGCACTCTGCATTGTGTTCAGCATGTACAGGTTGCTACAACATGGCTGGTGCACTCTGCATTGTGTTCAGCATGTACAGACTGCTACAACATGGCTGGTGCACTCTGCATTGTGTTCAGCATGTACAGGCTGCTACAACATGGCTGGTGCACTCTGCATTGTGTTCAGCATGTACAGGCTGCTCAGAGAGCATTTCAACTGCAATACAACATGGCTGGTGCACTCTGCATTGTGTTCAGCATGTACAGGCTGCTACAACATGGCTGGTGCACTCTGCATTGTGTTCAGCATGTACAGGCTACTATAGCGGTAAAAGAAAGAGAAGACTCAAGGGGAGAGTCTATGAACATATGCAGGTTCATAGGTGCATACCAAACAGAGCATTGTACTTTATTATTGGCCTGATGATGCATGAGTACAGGGGGGTTTATGACCACTTTTTTTTTCTGGAAGCAATGGCCTTACTTATGAGATGGGCAATGGAGAAAGCCCTTCTTACCACTGAAGAGACATGGAGGTCGAAGGAGAGGCCACTATCAACCTGTGTGCCCAAATCTCTTACAACAGATTGAGAGCTTAAGGTATTGTTATTAATGTGGTAATCAGCAGGGATGTCACCCTTGCCAAAGGGGTTGATGATACATTTTTTTGCATTTAGTTTGAGCCCATGCATGACTTTGGTACCAATCATTTGTCTGTGTAAGACCTTGTAGGATGTTGACATCACTTGGGGACTCTATGACCAGTCCCAGTTTGCAGTCATCTGCAAACTTTGTCAGCCATACACCTTTTGTTTTTGCCTGTACATCCAAGAAGTAGATTCCAAATAATAGGGCCCCTAAGCAGCAAACCCTGTGGAACACCACTGGTTATGGGTCTACTGGTGGAGATTGAGTCCCCTAGTTGGATGTGTGTGTTCTATCGGTGAGCCAGTTTGCAACCCACCTGACAATATACGGATTAATCTGCAGATGACTGAGTTTATCGATGATGCCAGAGTGGGGAATGCTGTCAAATGCCCTAGCTAAATCTAAGTAGGCAGTATGCACATATTTACCTGTGTCCAGACCTTTAGTGACCATCTTGAAGAAGTCCACCAAGTTCAATAGGCATGAACTCCTTTTAATGAAGCCAAACTGGGTCAGGTCAAGTGTCCGGACCTTTCCTATATGTTTGTTGATAAGGTCTCACCCTTTTCTAATTTCTCCAAATATTTTGGGTTTCTAATACCATGACGGGAATGGACCCCATTCCTCAGTCAAAGTACGATTAAAGTTCATGAAATTAGTATTGTTTCAATCTTTGATGTCAGCCAAAAGTGCTCTTCGCAGCACTCGCAATGTACCCAGTAATGGTTCCTTCTGGAATTTGTACGGTGTTACATGGATTGGTAACATATCTAAATACGATTGTAGATTCTTTTTAAAAGACCTGTTGCTCCTACTAACATTTGAACTGTCTGGGTATCTTTCTTCCACATTGCTCTCATTTCTGCTTGCAGATCCTGGTATTTTATGACTTTGTGTCTCTGTGTATGCAAGACACTGTAGTCACTGGGTGTGGTGATTTCAATGATCAATGTTACTTTTGTCTTCTTTTCTTGTACCACTATTTCCGTTTTTTTATATAGACTTCATCATTTTCTATGATGCTTTGTGCTCATGTTTTCAGTGTTTTTTAGTCACTTCGATAATATAATGTTCGCACGATCTCCAGTGCAACAGTCTCGCCACATTATTATGCCTTTCAGTATATAGTCCTTCTGCTATTAGTGTGTCACAACCAGTAACAAGGTGTGTGACTGTCTGCAATTCGGTTTTACAAAACCTACATTTGTCTGTTACTCCCACATGTTCAATGGACTTTGTAAACCAGCGTGTATGTAGCCCACTACCTTGGGCTGCCAATATTAACCTTTTATTTCTTGGTTTGAATTCACCTCTCCTTAACACTTCCTGCATTTGTTCTTGATCAACATGAGTTTCTTCCAGACGTTTTCTATGCTAGCAACTATATTTTTGTTTTTTCCACATTTCTGGCCTTCTCATTTGGTCCTTCACCTTATATTCTTTTTTTTTCGTTTTTGGCACATTCAGTTGCTGCCTGATTTTTATCCGCTTCTCGTTTGATTTCCATTCCTGCTTGACATCGATATGCTTCTGCTAAATTAAGCAGAGAAGTCATCTTAGATTTATTCTCTTCATGTTTCAAAACTTTCACCACATTTGGATCTTGTGAGGTCAGTAGATATGTGTGGAGTCCCACGATTGCAGATCTATACATGTAATCAATTTCAAGGTGACCCAGCCCTCCTTCGAAACAGGGAATATATAATATTGGTATACACTGATTTTTTTATAAATGATTTGGTGAGCATGAAGCATGCTTCTTGTTTTAATATCTAATCTATCCAACAGTTTTTGGGGCCAGTCAATCACTCCAAAACTGTAACTTAGGACAGGAAGAGCAAATTGATTAATAGCTTGGATCTTGTTCCTGGCTGTCAGTGTTGTTCTCAGGGTTAATTTACATCTTCTAAAGTATTCCTTACTAAGTTTTATTTGCATTTGTTCATGTTTTATTGTTGATCCTTTATCAATTCCCAAGTATTTATAGACTTCCTCTTGCTCAAGTTCTTTTATATCACATTCTTGTCCCAAACTGATGTTTTCAGGTACTGCATTTTTCCTGCTTTAAAGGTTGCTTTTGCACATTTATCAAAACCAAATGACATTCTAATATCATCTGAAAAGGTTTTGACAACCTGCAGCTGTGCTTTCAGTTCCTCATCTGATGAGCTATATAGTTTTAAATCATCAACAAAGAGAAGATGAGAATTAATTAGACTTTGTTGTTTTCTAGGAGCCAAATTGTAGCCATGGCCTAAGCTGTTAAGTAAACAGCTTAATGGGTTAATGGGAAGGCAGAATAGCAACTGTGACAGAGAGTCACCCTGGAATATCCCCCTTTGAATTTTTATCCCTGGGATAATAATCTGTCTTTTATCTTGGCTTAATTGCAACGTGGTCTGCCATTGTTTCATGGTTGTTGTAATGTAGTCAACCAGTGTAAGGTGTGTCATACATTTTTAAGCACTCTTTTAACCATGAATGTGGGATTCTATCAAATGGTTTCTTGTAGTCAATTCATACCATACTTAGATTCTTCCCCTTTTTACAGTTCTCCACTATAACTTTATTTAACAACAAACAATCCTTTGTTCCATATGACTTTCTTTAATTGCCCTATTCTACTGCCATAGTTGAGTTTTCTTCTAATTGGCAAACTCTGTTAGCTTCAATTCCTGTGTATAGTTTATACATCATCGGAAGACAAGTTATTGATCTATAATTTTTAGATCCATGGTGATTCTCTCCATGGCCTTGCAGAGAAGGCTATTCATGCTTATGGGTCTATAGTTCCTAGAGTCAGTGGATGGAGCCCCTTTATGTAAAGGGGTGACGGTAGCTGTTTTCCATTTCTTGGGTACATATCCAGTGTTAAGGCTGTGGTTGAAAAAGTGCCCAGTGGTTCAGTTAATCCCTGTTTCAAACCATTAAGAACACAGCCAGGGATTTTGTCGGGTGCCATAGAGCCTGTGTTTTTGGCTTTGAAAAGGCATTTAAGACCTCCTCCTCAGAGATAATAGGTGAACCACATATGGTAGGAATGCTTTGGGGTATATGTGGTGGGGACAAGGGAAAGACATTTTCACTGAACCTACCTGCTAGCAGGCTGGCTTTTTAAACAAGTTTCATATATGTGGTGCCATTAACAAGTTCTGTGCAAATATGAGTTTTTCCTTTAAAGTTAAGGGTGTAGCTAAAGAAAACTTTATGGTTACCCTTTGGTAGGGAGGCTAATTTTGATTCATAATTAGCTTTTTATTACTTTACAATGTGTCTTATTTGTTTATTTAAGCTAAGGAGGGAGTTTTTCCAGTTATGAGACCCTTCCTTTTTGCTTTTAGATAATTTATTATTCCTATTGTATAACCTGTTTATGGTGGATGTCCACCAGGCAGGTTTGTTAATTTTTTTAAGATCTTACTTTAATCCTGTCAAGTAGAGCTGAGTCAGAGGGCATTTTAACTGCAATACAAAATGTGTGATGTGCTGCGCACTGGGTTCAGCATGTACAGGCTGCTATAGTGGTAAGAGAGAGAGAAGACTCAAGGAGAGAGTCTTTGAACATATTTATGATATTAAAAAACAGAAAAACACAAGTGTCCTGTTTAAACACATACAAAAAAATAATACTCACTGTTTTAAATTTATCATACTTGAACAAACTGTAGTGAATGAAAGAGGGGAACCTTGGACTTTAACCCTTGAAAAGTGTGAACTTTATTGGTAACTTTATTTGACTGCTGATCTCCAGACAGGTTTAAATGAAAATGTATCAATATCTTGTTTATTTAAACCAAGGATCCATCAAAGATAATCAGTGCTTTTAAGCTGGTTTTATTGAGGAGCGACATTCAATGTTAAGTTTGAATTTATAATTTTAAAACCTGGGTTTTATGGGTCAAAGCTGGGCTGGGTGACATGGTGGGCCATCCAGAGCCTGTTTGCCTGTGCTGGATGGGAGTCAGACTGTATGCCCTTTGTTTATTGGGTTAATGCATTGGCCAATAAGCTAACCTCACATGAGTGTGTTTTACATATGTTTTGTAAACTGCTATGATCTAAAAGTGTTTCATAAATTAGGTGGAACAAGTTGGGAGGCTTGGAAAATCACATGGTAACAATCACATGGTTACATTAAGAAACTCAGTTTGGTCTAAAATACTTTTTAAACATGAGTGTAAGTTGATTGTCTGAAAAAGTCTTTTTATATAAAAAGAAGAATGCACTTATATGTATAAATAAAATAATTTGATTTTAAATATATGGGCAGTTATTTTAAAAGGATTTCAGGGAATTTTCCTTTAAGTACAATTCTGGTGTCTGTATTTCCAGCTTTCAGCGAGCCATTTGTTTCAAGTAAGCTCTTTATTGAGCCCTAGTCCAACAAACTCGAATCAGATGGATCCTTTACTGCTCCCTCCTGCCACAGGGGTGCAAAGGGGGCCCTCTCCAACAAAAGATATCTGGATTTTAGTGCTCAGAACAAACAAACAGATCTAGGTTCAGCATACCTTAGGTTCAGCGCACCTGAATCTAGGCTAATTTACATATAGAACAAAATGCAATAAAAAAGCAGAAAAACAGTTAAACTGCAGAAATATACAGAAATGCAGTGAAACTTCAGTATAAAAGTGCAAAAACAGAGCAAACAGATACTTATATTTTGATTTAAAGCAGCAGATGCCTCAGATTGATCTGGAGGTGAGAGCAGAGCAGTGACTGGTCTCCAAATCTCTTGAAGCTCTGTTAAAACAATCACAACCCCATGCAAATGTGGGGCTTATAAAGCAGCTAAAAGAAACCTTTTTTAAACCAAGTAAACAACTGGAAAGCTCTACATTGAACCCTTATCCAACAAATGTGAATCAAATGGGTCCTTTACTGCTCCCTCCTGCCACAAGGGTGCAAGAGGGCACTCTCCAACAAAAGATAGATGGATTTTAGTGCCCAGAAGAAACCAATAGATCTAGGTTCAGCAAACCTGAATCTAGGCTAAGCTGTATCTAGAACAAATGCAATAAGCAACAAATACAGTTAAAATGCAGAAATATATAGAAATATGGTGAAAACAGAGGAAACATATATTTCATTTCAACACAGCAGATGCCTCATATTGATCTGGAGATCATAGTAGAAGAGTGGCTGGTCAGCAAATCTCTTTGCATCTATGTCTCTAACACATAATAAAGCAATTATGATTGCTAACCTGATCATAATTATATATAATGTTGATAGACAAATTACAAGGTTGCAAAAGGATGTAAGTGAAAAAGATACAGGGCCGGATTCACGAAGGCTTGCACGGAGTCTAAGAGTAGAGTAAGACTCCAGACAGCAAATATGTCTGCCGAGCGATCCAGGCACAGCCAGCAGGGGCGTGCATGAGAGCTCCTAAAACTACTCTTGCACGGACAGTGTTATGTTATGCAAATTACCTCATTTGCTGCAGAAAGCTATGCAAATGAGGAAAATTTGCGATCCAGGAAACACTAACCTGTCCGAGTACGAGTAGTGTTATTTGCAGAAATGTACTCCATTGGTAACGGAGTACCATTCTGCAAATAGCAAAAAGGAGCTATGACAGCTCCAAATAAAGGATGCATCCAGTTGAGGAAGCATGCCAATGGCCAAATATAAGGCCATTGGCATTTTTATCTGTTGCAAAATAATAAAAAATATTTTTTCCCCCAATCTTTGATGTTTAAGTGTAGCGCAGCACCGAGCAAACGTGGGGCACTCTACAAACCAGGAAAAAAAAATAAAAGCCAAAAATAGGCATTTTATTAAAAATATTCTTCTGCCATGCAGGTGAATGGCAGGCTGAAGACAACATGGCTACTGAGTAGTGGTTGCAAAGGGGAGAAGCTCAGTCTGAGAGATGTAACCAAGCATTAGTAGGCAATCCTATGCAAATGAGGATAAGGATAGTGAATCCCAATTTTCCCTGCCATGTGAACCATGTCCTTAGAGTTAAGAGTAGGATTAGGGGAGTAACAGAGTAGAAAATAGGTGACATCATGAGGGTGTATGTATCAAAGACTGTAAGCTTATTGGAGCAGAGTGGCATGTGTTTGCTGTAAGTGACTCAGGACTGGAAGAAGCGTGTCTACAGTTGTCTTAACTGAAACCCAGAAACCGAAGGTGTATGCCGTGGATATCACTAAAGTTTCTTGCAAAGATGCTTACACTATGTGCACGCATGTGCGCACCTGTAAACCCGTCTAAGCATGTGTGTGCATGTGTATGCCCGTGTAAGCCTGTGTAAGGCTGTCTAAGCCTGTGTGTGCGCATGTGGACCCGCCTAAGCTTGTGCAAGCCTGTGTGCGTGCATGTGCGTTCGTGTGCGTGTGTTTGCACTGCGCTACCCCCTGTGGAAACAGAAAGGGAAAAGGAAGGAAAAAAAAGTAGTAGGAAGTTAACCAAGGAGAACTAGCAGAGCTGCCAGGTGAAATCAGTCAGAATCAGCCAATTACACAGGCAGTACACTAGCCCAGCCCAGCACTTAAAACTCTGCAAACAACATTCCTCCATGTTTTTCTCAGAAACACTGCAACACTGCAGTCTACAAAGATAAGTGAAAACTTAAAAAGCTTAACTGAGACAAAAAATGTTAGGGTCTGCCATTGCTATTATAAGGCAATATGTGCAAGATGCTGAGGGTGGTGCCATTGCGATTGCTGAGCAACCCACAGTGAGGAGATGGAGAAGATTGTACAGACCCAGGGTAACCTACCAGTGGCTACATGAGCTGGAGATAGTGGACCGCTATAGAGTGGACAAAGACCTCCTGCAGCAAATTGTTGAGCTGTGCAGGCCACTCCTCACACACAGAACCAACAGAGGGGAACCCATCCCAGTGGAAACCAAGGTATGTGTTGGCCTAAGAATACTAACAACAGGTACCTTCCAGAGACCAACTGGTGATATGATGGGGATTTCACAGGCATCAGCATCCAGGGTACTGCACAAGTTCCTGAATGCCATGTCAGCACATGTTGGTGATCATGTATATTTCCTCAATTCCCATGAGGTACTGGCCAGCAATATGTGTCTCTTCCAGCAAATAGCAGAATACCCTGAGGTAGTGGGTGCAATTGACTGCACGCACATACACATCAAAGCATCAGCCGGTGAGCAGGGTAGGGTGTACATCAACCACAAGGGCTTCCACTCCATCAACTGCCAGGTCGTGTGCGATAATTCTGAATGTGTGTGCTGGCTGCCCTGGAAGCTACCACAATTCCCATATCTGGCATCTGATGCAGCTGTACCAGACATTTGCCAATGTGGACATCCCTGATGGTCACTAGTGGGGGATGCTGGATACGCACTGGAGCCGTGGCTGATGACACCCATCAGAAATGCACACACACCTGAACAAGAACTCCATAATGAGGCACCTGCACAAACACAAAATGTAATCGAGCATGTGTTTGGCATGCTTAAGTCATGGTTCTGGTGCCTGAACACATCTGGTGGAGCCTTGCAGTACTCACCAACTACATGTACCCAAATTGTCATGGTATGTGCCATGCTACACAATATGATCCTGTGAAAACAGCTGCAGCAGGAACAGCATGGGACAGGGCCAAACAGCCCCCCACCATTGGCAAGGCCTGCACAGGCACAGTGTGACTCGGAGGAGGAACAACCTGAGCCTGCCCCAGTAGGCAGAAGGAGATGTGCCTAGTATGCCTTGGCTTTGGCAAAGAGGCAACGCATAGCACATACACTTGCTCAGTAGGAACCCTGGAAATGATAGGTCTGTCTGACTCACACATAAAATAAAAGGGATGCCTAACTTGATACTACCTGTTTCCAAACATGTATAGGGAGTGTAGTATGTGCATCCAACATAGGCAGCCCTGCAGCACCACCTGAGGCATGATTGCCATGTTTTAAGCAATATAAAACAGTGCTAAGCAGCTTTTACCAATATTTAGTATACGTAAACAAAATTGCCCGTGCTAATTAGCGGAACGTCAGGCAACGTTGAGCAATGTTGGACAAGGTCGGGCAAAGTTGAGCAAAGTCAGGTAAACATGCTCATATTAGCTTTACTGTCCCTTAAGCAGTCTGGTCTTCCCAGCATGCAAATAAAAAGCAATGACAGTGCTCCAACCCAGGATACTGTGCACTATAGTCACAGTACTGAACCACTAAGCCATGATAGTATTTCAGTGGCACAGACACAGCAGGACAATTGTACACTAATGCAAACACAAAGAAATGCTATAACATGGCCCTAAAGAGGCATATGGGTAACCTCTCCAACAGGCCTATGCAGACAGAGAACATCAGGCCAAGTGGTGTGATATGGGCTGTGTAAGCTATGAAGTCGCAAATTAATATATGTGACATTGGACGCTAAGATGTGTAGTACATTTGTATGCCTCAAGCCAGTACGATAGGCAACAGTACTGACTGAAATGGTGTACCGTACATAGCAGTGCAGGCATAGCAAATGTGTATAAGTGTCAGGTGAAGCCCTCATCCTATGTACACCCACAGTAACAATCAGGTGTGCCCCCGGGTAGAAATGTACAAAGTCAAGCTGTCCCCCCTGTATGTAGAAATGTTGATAAGTCTATGCAAAGTGTCTCATGGAAGCCCTGCAGGCACAGCATGATCCCTGTTGATCTATGACATAAAGGTGAGCCCTGCTGTAAAAATACAACTTGAATTTCCATACACATATAGTATAAATGTCTGTACAGGGCGTGCTCACACACTCCAACAGATGTAGTGGATTTCATTCAGCATCACACTGAAAGGTCATACTGGGCATGCTCACACACATAAACGAAGCAAATGTCAGGCAACAACATACTGAAAGGTCATACTGGGCATGCTCAGACACTTAAATAAACAAAGCAAATGTCAGGCAACAACATACTGAAAGGTCATACTGGGCATGCTCACACAGGCTAAATACAGAGGTTATAATAAGGGATCTACGGACAAATGTGAATAGTCATCTCTACTTCCAGAAACACATTCACAAAGTTGTCAGAAAATCATGCTATGTGTTCACACAAACTGCCAAGGTCTGTGCATGTAGGTCAAAGGAGGCTCCCACTACTCATCAGTCATCAGACCCACCAGGGAGTACCACAACACACTTGCGATGAATCTGACTAGGCACGTTCAGCAGCCAGAAAGACCACTGAAGTATCCTAACAAGAGGATTACTGGCCTCAAACAGTTGCCCCATGCAACAAGACTGAATGTAACCCAATCTGTACTCTGTTGCATACTGTCTACTCAGGAGATCTCTGCCCAACAGACAGGTCCATGTCATGGCTACACTCAGATATATTCTGAGTTACAGCTCAATGGCACTAAATATACAGAACCAAATGATACTGCCAACATCCTGGCAGACAGGATCAGTGTTAACTTTACCCTCCTCTCACCCATGAAAGAGCACATCTCTATAATGGAAGACTGCAAAGTTGCTGTCATCATGGCTGCACAGGTAAAAAACACTCTCCAAAGCCAGTATCACAGCAGCCATGGGACCAGATAACTTCCCAGGCTGTGTTCTACACACACCACAGAATGAACAGGCACCACACTGACGTACCATGTGCAGTCATAGCCTCACCTCATGCTTTGTGCCTGCTGAATGGTGCACAGTGATGGTTATCCCACTACACAAGGGTGGAGACACCACGGACCCCAGGAACTAGTGCCCCATTAGCCTGATGAGCCCGCTCTTCAAGGCCATGGAATGTATCATCATACAACTTATAAAAAATTACATTGGTAATCTCCAAACCCTGGACCACAACCATATTGGGTTTGTAAAATGCAGATCATGTCTCCTAAACCTGATAGATGACATTGAAGCAGTCACCAGAACTGTTGACAAAGGTAAGGTGGTTCGCATAGCTCTGTGTAGATCCTGCCACGGCTTACAACACCACCCCACACTCTGGAAATATAGATAAACCCACTAAACTAGGTATAAATTGCTATGTCACAAGATGGGTTGCCAAGTGGCTCACTGACAGAACACACACTGTGAAAGTAGCAGACTCCAAGTATGACTTTGGACCAGTGATGAGTGCAGTACCACAGGGTCCAGTCCTGGGTCCAGTCCTGTTTAGTATCTACTTCCCTGAAGTAAACTTTAACATGGAAGGTCTGTGGCTACTGAAGTTTCCAGAGGACTGCAAACTAGGAGCCATAATTGTAAACGCTAAAGATGTGGACATCCTACAAAAGGGCCTCACTGAGACAGATGCCTGTTGTCAAAGCCATGGGCTGTAGCTCAATGGCAAAAGGTGCATTGTCATCCCCTTTGTTAAAAACTCTGTAGCCAAGAACTACAACATAGGCGGTAGTATACTTAACACTGAAAGTGTGACAAGAGACCTTGGGTCACAGGTGGACAGTGGACACAACTGTGATAATCACATCCCCACAGTAGTCAGAAAGCCCTCCTATGTGGCACACCTCATCACAAAATGTGTCTCATGCAGAATAGAAGAGGACATTGTTCCCCTCTACTTATCACTCTCTAGAACTATAATAGAGTACAACGCCACTTTTGCTATGTACCTCACAAGAGAACTACAACAACTGGAAAGCCTGCAGCAATACCTCACAAAGAGCATTAGCAGCCTGAAATAAATGCCATACACAGACCATCTCAAAATGCTCCATCTGTACTCCCTTGCATATCGCCTACTCAGATGTAATCACTGCCTAACATACAAAGCTATGTCAAACACAGAGATGTTGGACATGCTCCACGTAAAACACTCACAATCCCTCTGACCTTTGGACCCAAAGCCATGAGTGAAATACAAAAGGAAGGGGTGTACCCATTTACCTTATGGATACCCACACCTTCAGGTTAGTGGCACAACATAAAGCCTTGGAGACCATGCAAGTGCAATTAACATTGGGCAAAGCTGCTCATCAGATTGTAGCCTGCTAGAGATCACCTACCTTGTCTCAGTAACTTCACTCAGTATTCCTGAGAACAGGGAAAATATTAAGGTCCTATCAAACACCATTATATGAGGAGATTACAGCTACCCAAACATTGAGTGGGATAATTACTCGTGTACAACGTCCTTTTCCCAATGTTTCCTAGAGTTTAAAAACTCTAACACCCTGGAACAGCTGGTCACCATGTCCACTAGAGGTGACAACATACTGGACATGATCATCACCAACATGGGGTACTAGTGTTCCACAACAGAGATAAACCCCTCACTGGTAATATCAGATCATAAAGTAATCACACTGGACATCCACACCCCCCACCACACCCAATCAATAAAACCACTGTGAAGACATTTTCAAAAGCAAACTGCACACTTCCCAAGTCCAAAGTGGAAAGTTCCAAAGCCCTCTTGCTATAGGATAGTGGTATACAATCTGCCGAATCATTTACAAGTGCATCCTATGAGCATCTACAGGGATGCATGGATCGAGATATCACAAATAAAAGCAAGATGCACTCCTCCAAAACTAAGAATACAATCTGGTGGTCGTTGCCCATAAATAAGCTAGACAATAGAAGGAGGAAACTAACACATGATAGAGCCAACTTCACTAAAGGAAAGGCATCACTGATCATTATTAGAAAGAAACCATGATTGCTCATAAAATAATCCAAGGACAGTTTCTAAAGACAAATTGCCAAGGAATGTAAGAATAACAACCACAAAGCCTTTGGTAGCTATACCAGACATGTAGGTGTCAACTTCCAAATATGCTGTCAGCTACTGACAAAAGGCAAGAAATACACTGAACCAACTTTCATTGCCCACATCCTGGGGGACAAGTTCAGTATAAACATCCCCCATCACCCCCAAAAGAGCCTGTGTCCATCACAGAAGGATGCAGAGCCCCAGACTTCATGGACATGCAGGTAATGACAGCCCTCTCCAAAGCTAAGAACACAGCATCAATGGGACTGGATGGTATCCTAGGTTGCGTCTTACAATAGGCCCAAAAGCAACTACACCCTCACCTACATTCACTGTTCAGACTCAATCGTACCACAGGCTATGTACCCAAAGAATGGCATACACTAACAGTCATCCAGCTCCTCAAAGGGGGTGCCACAACAGAACCTAGAAACCATTGCCCTATATGTCTTCTCAGCCTGGTCTACAAAGCTATTGAGCAAATTGTCATGGAACCCATAAACAGAGAAATTGGGGACCTCCAGACACTGGACTCTACACAACCTCGCATTGTTAAAGGCAGATCCTGCCTCCTAAACACAGCTGACTTACTACAAACAGTTACCAAGGACATAGATGGAGGTGAAAGTAGTCCACACAGCCCACCTGGACCTCACTAAGGACTTTCTACACCATTCCCCACTCTGTCATCATGGACACACTTACCAGCTTGAACATTAACAGCTATGTCACAGGATGGGTGGCCAAGTGGCTCATAGATCAAACACACATGTTCAGAGTTGTGGGTGCCATATCCGACTCTAAGCCAGTCACAAATGGCATCCCACAGGTCTTGGGCCTGGGACCCCACCTGTTCAGTAGACACTGCAAAGAGGTACAGGCAAGCACGGGAGGAGTATGGCTGAACAGGTTTGCAGGTGACTGCTAACTGTGGTCCATAATCGACTCTATGGCTGACACACACATCCTCCAAAAGGGGCTTACAGAGGCAGATACCTGGTGTCAAAACAATGCCCTCAAGCAGAATGCCCTTTGGCTAAAATGAAGTGCAAACAAATTACCACATAGGTGGTACTCCAGTATGTATGGAGAAAGTCATTAAGGCCCTGGGGACACAGGTATATAGTAAACTCTCCTTTGATGATCACATGGCCAAAGTGTTTAGACATTCCTTCTATGTAGCCCACCTAATGTTACCTAATGTAACCCACTTTGTCTAGTCTGATGATATCACCATCCTACAAATATACCTGTGGAAAGTCAAGCTCACAGTAATGTGTATAGTGTGTTGTGTAAATGTGTACAACTGTACTATCATAAACCAGTTAGGTAGGCGTTTGAATCCTGCACTTGACGTGTGTATGTCTGTTTGTGTGTGATCTCCTTGGAGAGGAGCAACCTTTTTGGAGAGTAGTGAAACACCTTAAAAGTGGTATACTAATCTTTGTCAAGTCTGATGATGTCACCAGCCTACAAATATACCTGTGGAAAGAAGAGCTCACAGTAATGTGTATAGCGTGTCGGGTGAATGTGTACTCCTGTAGTATCATAAACCAGTTAGGTAGGGGTTTGAGTCCTCCACTTGACAAGTGTGTGTCTGTTTGTGTGTGATCTCCTTGGAGAGGAGCACCCTTTTTAGAGAGTACTCAAACACCTTAAAAGTGGTATACTAATCTTTGTCAGGTCTGATGATGTCACCATCCTACAAATATACCTGTGGAAAAGAGAGCTCACAGTAATGTGTATAGCGCGTTGTGTAAATGCATACTCCTGTAGTATCATAAACCAGTTAGGTAGGGGTTTGAATCCTACACTTGACAAGTGTGTGTGGGATCTCCTTGGAGAGTAGCAACCTTTTTGGAGAGTACTCAAACACCTTAAAAGTGGTATACTAATCTTTGTCAGGTCTGATGATGTCACCATCCTATAAATATACCTATGGAAAAGAAAACTCACAGTAATATATATCACGCGTCATGTTAATGTGTGCCCCTCTAGTATCATGAAGTAGTTAGGTAGTGGTTTGAATCCTGCACTTGGTGAGTGTGTGTGTGTGACACTGTTGGTCAATGTGCTGTGGGTTTTGCTTTTACTACTATATGACAACAGTATGTGCATTGCACATGTGAGGTAGCTGTGTGGCAAATACATATACGTACATGTGACCTCAATTATTGCATGTGTGGGAACTCTGCTGTATCCAAGTACACAGTTGTCAGCTTTGCCAAACTGTGCTGCTGCTTCACAGACCTTAGGTCACATCTGTATGCTTGTGACAAGGCCAGCCACTGCAGTGATGCCTGGCCTAGGTCATCCATGTCACACACACTCATTACGGTTTCTACTGAATTGTGTGAGTGAGGTTTTATGACCGAGGTATATGTCAGACCTGTTCAAACGCAGCAGAGTCTGTCAATGATGACTATGCATTA
The DNA here is from genome assembly GCF_019279795.1 of Protopterus annectens. NCBI lineage: Eukaryota > Metazoa > Chordata > Ceratodontiformes > Protopteridae > Protopterus > Protopterus annectens. Next base: position 1,028,963,682 of record NC_056726.1, on the reverse strand, counting down.
TAGGTGTACAACAACCTTTGTGGACATGCATGCAGACCCCTTATTGCTTATGTGATCCACCGAGGGATTTCAAAATACCTCAGGGAATGTGATTATTAAAGGAGAGATGACGTAACACTAGGTTGCATGTACACATCGCTACCTGCTCATCATGTTGGTGGCTACTACCTGTGTGTTACTGTGGGGATACTCCGTTCCGTAAAGGTGGATGTCTGCACTTAGTTTCACCTATAGCTTTACAGCATGGGTTTGAAAACAGGTATCTGTCTGTATGATACCCTTGTGGAGGATGTGTGTGTGTCACCTGGAGAATGCAGTATAAGCCACAGTATGCATTAGCACACATGGACAGACATATCCCTATTGTGATTGCTTGAACCTAAGAGAGCCATATGCCAAACAGGAGTGGTCTCAGTAATGGGTGCAGCTGAATACCACTGGTTACTGGCATAGTATAGTACCTGAAGGATCCAAATGTTGGTGTGTGTCCTACATCTGTGTGTCAGTAGTCAAGACATCATCTAACGATTGGTTATGGTCAGGCTGTTGAAGTCATGTATACTACCATAATGCAAAACAATGACAGATAGTAACAGTATCACCCACAGCACAGTGTTAAGCCATGTCATACACACATGTGTAGTCAGGTTCCAAAATGTGTGTAGTACAATGCATACTGGCCAGCAATAGAAACTAAGGAGTGTTACTGTATAATACAGAGCATGTCACTCTGCCCATGTGTCCACTATGCATGTACATGCAGACAGTGCACCTCCACTATTTTCACAACTGTACACCTGCAAATATGTGCTACACACATCCCACACATACTGTCCACTCTCTAACACATGCTGCCAATACTGCACACATCAGCCAAGTGGCACGTGGGCAGACAATATACAATTGGAACTAACACTGGTGTAAACAACACTACAATGACAATCATAGCTTTAATGCATCATGCCTGCTCAGCTACACCGTCAAGCATATCATTACACTCTACTGCTGCCAACATACTAACATTGCTATACTGCTATAAAGACACCCTGTGCATCAGCACCATGGTAGCCTGTTCCTGCATCAATGTTACAGATAACAGGAGGTGCACAGGTTTCATCATATGCACAGGGTGTGTTGTAGTTTTGCCAGAGGCCTACAGTGAGCCATCCAATTGACATGTATGTGTGTGTGTGTGTGTGTGTGTGTGTGTGTGTGTGTGTGTGTGTGTGCGTGTGTGTGGGGCAAGAACACTGGTATGAGCCAATGTTGATGTAATGTGTGTGGGTATGTGTTAGCCCTAGGTGTCTGGATTATGTGTGTGTGTGTCTGCATGCACACAGTTCCACCATATGGCTGCCACATACGGGTATTTGTGGGACAGCCACAGACTGTACCTGTGAGGCTTTACAGATCACCATCTCTGGCCACGGATATGGCACCTGTGCCTGGCAGGGGTGCTACTGACACTATCAGGCATCAAGCCAGACTGAGTACTGTCCCCAGAGGTAGATGGATGTACACTGGACCCAGGTCCCTGCTGGGACTGTCCAGAGCCACATGCACGTGGTCTTCTAGGACGTTCTATTGACAGCCCACCCCCAACATTGCTGGGGCTGGTACTGGCACTACAGGAGCGGCTGTTGCTTGAGGGATGTCCGCAGCGACTGCCAGCTGCTGATGTTGCTGGCATACGTCCACGACAATGACTCAACCATCCTGCACTGTCCTGACAAATGGACATGACATTGCGGAGGACATCTAATGTCTCTCCCCAACATCTGTCGGTGACCTCAGTTTAATTACGGATGGCACCAGCTAGGTCATGGATACTGTCTATTATGGTGGTGTTATGTGCGCTCTGTGCCCTCAGTCCCTGTCTGGTGTACCGTTCCATACATGCCTGTGCCTCCATGACAGGAACTTGCGTGAGGTTGTAAGACCTGCGGCATGTCTGTCAGTGGCATGATGGCAGCAGTGCTCCAACAAGAACCACTGGACATCTGCCTATGTGCACTGGACATCTGCCTATGTGGTACCCTTCCAGACATCTGGGTATGGCTGCTTTGTCGGGATGCATGTGACATGGATACCACACTCTCCTGGCCAATGCCGACTGTACGCTGTCCCCATGCTAAGGGCATTGGTGATGGATGCATTGGCAGTATGATTGTGTGCATGGATGGGGTGGACACTTGTGTAGTGTCGATTGGCGGCCCAACGATAGACCCTGGCAAACATGCCTGTGCCTCAACACACCTATCATCATTATCACTATCATGTCAGTGACATCAGTTTCCCTGCTGCATTGAACCAGCCCAAAATCAGCACCTGTGAGAGGGAGACAGGAAACACACTTTATGACCTGTACATGATGTCAGCACACATGCACACATGCACACATGCACACATGAACACATGCACACATGCACACATGCACACATGAACACATGCACACATGCACACATGAACACATGAACACATGCACAAATGCACACATGCACACATATACACTCCTCACTAAAACAGACACACACACACACACACACCACCAGCAATCCCAAACATACTCAATAGCGTGTGATGTTGGGGTACAGTATCACAAGCCAAACATTTATATCAAATGTGACAGCATGCAGGACGTGTGTTGCTCAACAGCATGCAGTGTGAGTGTAGACAGCCCTTGCTAATAATAGTAAACATGGCCTTGATGCATGTGTGTTATGTCCAGTGAATGGCCTCACCCTGGAACGCAATGTGTACATGGACACAACATTGCTGTGCAGATATTAAAAGCCCTGCAATGTCCTGTGCACCATCAGTCACAGGTATACATACCATGGATGGATGTGTATCAGTGTGTCACATAGATATCCATTTCTGATTAGAGCATCTGTGTCTTTAGCAGATAATTGTGGACACAGGTGTAGCACATGCATGCTATGTATACACACAGGATGAGTGGTGCATGTATACCTGATGGAATACCATTGGTCAACATAGCCATTGTACAGTGGTTATGGTGAGTGTAGGACATATTGTGGACATGCCAGCGCCAGCCATGACATGGCATGCTACCACACAACTGCAACATGAAACATCACACATACACAATGTGTGTCATGTGACCTATACACCCCATAGCATTACAAGACATATTTGTGTCACTTTCTACAAATGGTGATTGCTATGCATATTGTGTATAGGTGCATATGTCTGCACACACACAACATTGAGGTGCATAGCAATTCATGATATGTGTAGTACTTTGGCCACTGTAACTGGATAGGGTGTAGTACAATGAGTTATCATCATGCAGCATCATGTGGTCACTCAAGGCTACTAATGTGTGCCAGACCAGCACATACCATGCTGTACCTGAACTGCAGTACCATGGCTACATTCACCATTTCACGGCCAGTTGCTACATGGGTTTGTGAGGTGTCCAATAGGGGGTATTGCCTAACATGAATGTGTTATGTGTTGAAGAGTGTTGCACAGCCACATGTGAGGCATCTACCCCTCAGGTATATTATGTGTGCTGTGTGGATGTGGTTTGGGATACTGTAGTGTGACATTACAGCAGGTGTCTGAATACGCCATGTGTAACATGTTAAGGTTTACTGCGTATGACAAAGGTGTGTATGTTATGTGCATGTGTATCAACTCCGCCTATCCAATGTCCACTACAGTGTTGCCACAATTGTGTGGGATGCTCTGTGTATTGTATGTCTTTTAGGCAGCTACCCACATTACTAGGATGTGCATAGTCTCACAGCAAACATGCACAGCATGCATTATGCGTAGGTGTGTTACGTGTACATGGCCTACACCTCACCTATGACATGCACATTTAATTAGCAATATTAAAGGTATAACACATTCACCAGCATGGCTCTGCTGCCTTGTTGTCACACCAGAGGGACCTACAAGGATATCAGACACTTTGTCAGTAGCAACAACTGTGGCATTGCTACTGTGTGTTTGCAGTCTTACAGTAGTACAATGGTTGACAGTCATAGGCTTACAGATTATATTCCTAATTATTAGTATTGCACAACACTAGGCACCACATCGTCTAACTACACAGTACACATCTCACATAAGCATGCTCTACCAATAGAGGTAACAGTATTCTACAGCTATGTCATGTTACCTGCATGCTCCATGTCAACTTGCTGGGTGGCTCCGGCCCCCATGATGATACATGTTACTTATTGTGGTTAGTGTTGGCCAGGAGCCACCTGGCTCAGGAGCAGCTCCTCCACTCTGGTGAGGGGGGGATGGATGGCTACCCCCACCTGTGTCTGGCTGTTGTCTGCGGATATCAGATGCATGCTGCCGAACATGTCTAATTAAATCACTGCAGTGATGGCGTGCCTGCTCATATGTCCGGTTATGCATGCCTATGTCATTGACCCTATGGACAAGATCTTGCCACAGCGCAGTCCGCTCATGCTGTTCCTGGCTGGTTCTGGAGAACAGCAGCGCATAGTGCTGCACCAGGCTCGCTGTGATGGCTTCTTCCTCAGCCGTGCTATATGCAGGATTGCGATGGTGGGACATTACCCTGGAATACAATGAAACAATATGTGTGAGCAAGTCATGTGGCACACTTAACATTATAAAGTACAGATATCAATTAACTGCCATATATAGCACCCTATTGGCTGTCAGAAGATACACACTTTCAATACCACATATCAGTTCTCAAACCACAGATGCCTGGCAGTGCCTGGCACACTCTATATATCAAACCATGTTTTGCACAGCAACAAGGTTAAAACAGTATGTAAGACTATACAACAGTACATGGCACACTGTATGTGACACAATGCACCACCTAGCCACAGGAGGTATATATCATGCTAATGCATCATGAAATATGTAATCCATTGCAATGACTGTAAAGTCCACTGACAGTATTACCAGTATACCACACTAGTCGTTGATGGCAGACCCCTGCCTAACATATGTGCACATTTGCTAATATAGGTGGCATACTGCTGTACTAGACTATACATGTTGCTAGATACGCAGTTATATCCTGTAACACACATATGACCGAGGCCATGGTACAGGCATACCCACACACACAGCAGACATACATAACAGACACAAAGGTATGGCAACCCAGGTGACCTTTACCTGTGTGCCTTACAGTACTGTGTGTCAGTAGTTACCAGACCTTATGCCTGAGGTATGTAATCTGTGAGGACTACAGGGAACATACATAACAGTGGTTCCAATAAATGTGCACATACACCATACTGTGCTCTTGAGGCATACAGCTTCAGGTAGTACTACAGTTCATACAGGAGTTGGATTCACCAGCAGTAACACCCAATAAGCATACATGTACTGCTTTAGCCTACAATGTGACACCCCAGTCGACAACAAGGGACTACATCAGACCATATGGCATACTGCTTTTTCTGCCTAGCAATTGCATACACATCTTTTACTGGGATCACAGCTAAGGCACATAATACCATGACAGAAACAGTCTCCCACTAAGGTATCACACAGATATCGTACTCTGACACATTCACCAACACATTCACCATCACACTCAGTCAACCTCACATATTGATTATTGCAACAAGTACATGTGGGTGTGTATCACTTTATAGGTAGGTAAGAGGCTATTGGCCCTAGGGCCTATACAAGTCTAGCCATACGCTATCCTGGCTTTTGACACACAGGTAATTACATTTCACGTGGCCCTGTCAAGCAGAGACACTGAGATGATTGCCTGGGTGTATTCACCATCTCCCATACAATCTCCAGGATTATTTATGATGACTGCTAATTAGGAGCTTTGTTTGCTATGGATAGTTAGTTTGTTCCAAAGTATGGGATGTCTCTGAGATAGGTATCTATCCCTCCAGCATGTGCTGCTTATTGTGGTCAAAGGGTTTGGGTCCCTAGAGCGTGTAGCTCATAGTGATTGTGATCTGTTTACGTGGAGAATGTCCAACAGATCTGGGTTTGACATAGCTTAGTATGTTAGTCAGAGGTCACCTCTGGGTAGGCGGTATGCGACACAGTCTAGTTGTGGGTTTGTGGGACGGTCTGCATAGGGCATCTGTTTGATGCCGGTATTACACTTTATGAGGTATGTCTGTGTCCTTTCCATTTGCTGTAGATGTCTTGTGAGGTACATACCACATGAGGCATTGTACTCTATACTGGGTTTTATGTGTGTGTAGTAGAGGGGAATACTGACCTATATTTTCCTGGATGACACACCTTTTGGATGACATGTGCCACGTAGACGGATTACATGACTAGTGTGGCACTGTGACTATCGAAGGGGAGACTACTGTCCATCTGTGTCCCATGGTCTCTTATCACACCTTCAGTGTTAAGTAGACTACCACCTATGTGGTAGTTCATGGGTACTAAGTTTTTGCAAGGAGGGATGCCAATGCAGATTCAACATTGAGCTTGAGTCCATGGCTTTGCCACCAGGCATCTGTTGCAGTAATTATGACCTTGTCTATCTCTCTCTCTCTCTCTCTCTATATATATATATATATAGATATATATATGTGTGTATATATATATATATATATATATATATATATATATATATATATATATATATATATACATATAGGCACATATACAGTCCACCTGCCATGGTGGGAAATCAAGTATGGGAATGTTGTGAGGTATACAGTTATGTCATAACATTGCACAGTGTTGTGCGGAATGCATTGAAGGTGTTCTCAGCCCATGTAGCTTTAGCAGGCCTCACTGACTGCCACACTGCAAACCTGATGAATCATACCCACAGCGTTTAACCACCACATGTCATATACCATCACTGTATGCTGTCTGGTCTGCCACACACTACAACCTACATAGAAATATGCACATAACAACCTTCAACAACATATATATATATATATATATATATATATATATATATATATATATATATATATATCCACCTTTCACAAACAGTTGCAGTATGCCCCTTGCTCAATGCACATGTACAGATGTTAATATATCTGACATGGACAGATCTCTCCGTATGTGTGTGCCATACACACACAAGGACCACACTGTTGTAAGTCCATGTACCTCACGGCTCACCTGTTGGGCCTTGCTGCAACATGAACAGGTGTCACATGTGAGCACACAGTAATATTAGAGGGTGTATACATAGCTGGTAATGCTGAATTAGCATACTAGCCTGGTACAACTCTTGCCAATGATAAGCTACACGTTAATATGACTATCATGCATTTGTTACTCTGTCACATCCATGTTTGCATAACCATATGGGCTACTACCCCAAACAGACATTGTACACACTACTGTACAGAACACAGATAACATGGATCAGATGTTTGACATTTAATGCTGAACTACATATGTTACAGTTATGTCCCACTGCACACAGTTACACACTCATTTCTCCATGCCAGCAGTTATTCAGGGCATCTGTGCATTGATACGTACTGCTGCCACATATAGATGATTCAAACTATGTAGAGTACTCTTCATAAACATCTACTACATTCCAGTAAATACATAGCTGTTACATACCTTTCCTTTGTATGTGTTCGTATTTGTTGTCGTATATCCTGGTATATTTGTTTCACAATATAAGTTTTCCTTTCAATATACCATTTACTTTTCAAGATATTTTTTTCAATAGATTTTTATTTCAAAATATATTTCTTTTCAATATATTTTTTATTTCAATATTTTTTTTCAATATATTTTCTTTCAATATTTTTTTTCAATATATTTCTTTTTCAATATATTTTTTCTTCAATATTTTTTCAATATATTTTTCTTTCAATATATTTCTTTTGCAATATGGTTTTTTTTCAATATTTTATTTTTCAATATATTTTTTCAATATATTTTTTCAATATAATTTCTTTTGTCAGTATATTATTTTGTTTTCAATATATTCTTTTTGTTATATTTTTTTACATTACATCACTTTTTTGTTTCTCTCTCTCTCCCTCTCCGTACCTGCAATGGAATGATTGCATGTGTGGACAGCAAGTACAGCCAGCTTTTATAGGCATCTGCACATGTGCATGTGATGGCCTCTGTACCAATTGGTGGCCACCATTTGGCAATTGCATGCAGCCTGCTGTGTGGTACTTGCAGTACTCACTGTCATAGCAACCCAGTGCTATAAATTGCTAAGT
>NC_056726.1:1028621771-1028640988 GCF_019279795.1 Protopterus annectens | reverse complement strand
GGCCATGATCCCGGTGTCAATTTTCTATTTCCCATCCACTCAAGATCTCTCTTGAAGAGAGCTATTGAGGTGCTCTGCTTAACTTGTATAGGAAGTGTGTTCCAGAGCATGGGAAGGCTCTGGGTTAAGAACCTGTCCCTTCTGCATGTTCTGTTGATTGAAGTAATGAGGTTGAGGTCTTTGGAGCATGTTGTATGGATGGACTGTGATTTCCTTAGATGTCGCATATCTAACAGTGCTGAGTCAGACACGTTTTTGTAGGTTAAGCAGAGATCGCCTTTAAGAGTTGATATAAGACAGAGTATAGCTTGAATTTTTGAGTCCTAAGATCCTCTTTGTGAGGTATTTTTGTGGTCTTTCCAGTTGTTTTAGGTGTCTAGTGATTTACATGCCAAACAGGACATTGTACTCTATAACTGGTCTAATGAGGGAAGAGTAGAGGGAGACTATAACCTCTTTCTTTCTGGATGCAAAACCCTTTCTAATGAGATGTGCCACAGAGTAGGATTTTCTGACTACAGTGGCAATGTGGTTGTCAAAGGAGAGGTTGCTATCAAACTGTGTTCCCAGGTCTCTTATTACACCTTTGGTGTTTAGTGGACTACCATCGATGTGGTAGTTCATGGGCATATAGTTCTTCCCAAAGGGGATGATGATGCATTTTTTGGCATTGAGCTTAAGGGCATGGTTCTGGCACCAGTCATTGGTCTCAGTGAGGCCTTTTTGTAGAATGTCTATATCTGTTGGAGAGTAAACAATGTTCTCCCAGTTTGCAATCGTCAGCAAACTTGGTCAGTCAGAGTCCCTTTGTGTTGGCCTGGACTTCAGAGAAGTAGATGCCAAACAGAAGAGGACACAAGATCGATCCCTGCAGTGCACCACTTATGACTGGTCAGTAGTCAGACTTGGAGTAGGCTACTTTGACAGCATGGGTTCTATCATTGAGCCAGTTTGCAACCCGCCTTGTGACATAGGGGTCTATGCCTAGTTTAGTGAGTCTATATATGATCCCTGAGTGAGGAATGGTATCAAAGGCCTTGGTTAGATCAAGGTAGGCTGTGTGAACTACCATGCCTTCATCCACAGCTCTGGTGACAGACTCGAAGAAGTCTACCAAGTTGAGCAGGCATGAGCTACCCTTCACAAATCCAAACTGTGTGGGGTCTAGTGTTTGGAGATTCTCAGTGTCCCTATTTATAAGGCCCATGATAATGCGCTCCATCATCTTACACACCAGACTCGTTAGGCTAATGGGGCAGTAGTTCCCAGGGTATGTAGTCACTCCCCCTATGTGGAGTGGGATGACTATAGCAGTGTGCCATTCAGTAGGGATAAAGCCTGAAGTGAGGCTGTGATTCAACAGAGCACACAGGTGTTGTGCCAGTTTGCTTTGTAATTCATGTAGAACACAGCCAGGGATATTATCAGGTACCATGGAAGCTGTATTCTTGACCTTGGACAGTGCGGTTTTAACCTGCGCAGCAGTAATAATGGGTACTTGGCATTCCTCTGTTATTATGACTGGCCCTTTAGGGGGTGAAATCTCCACTGAACCTGTCGGCCAGTATATTGGCAATGTTGGTTGGGTCAGTATAGGAGTTACCATTGTGCTGCAGCTCAGAGCAGATCTGAGTATTGCCATGTAGATTTCTGACATGACTATAGAAGGTTTGTGGTAGTCTTTGGTCTCTGGTTGGGTCAGTATAGGAGTTACCATTGTGCTGCAGCTCAGAGCAGATCTGAGTATTGCCATGTAGATTCCTGACATGACTATAGAAGGGTTCGTGGTAGGCTTTGGTCTCTGGTTGGGTCAGTATAGGAGTTACCATTGTGCTGCAGCTCAGAGCAGATCTGAGTATTGCCATGTAGATTCCTGACATGACTATAGAAGGGTTCGTGGTAGTCTTTGGTCTCTGGTTGGGTCAGTATAGGAGTTACCATTGTGCTGCAGCTCAGAGCAGATCTGAGTATTGCCATGTAGATTCCTGACATGACTATAGAAGGGTTCGTGGTAGTCTTTGGTCTCTGGTTGGGTCAGTATAGGAGTTACCATTGTGCTGCAGCTCAGAGCAGATCTGAGTATTGCCATGTAGATTCCTGACATGACTATAGAAGGTTTCGTGGTAGTCTTTGGTCTCTGGTTGGGTCAGTATAGGAGTTACCATTGTGCTGCAGCTCAGAGCAGATCTGAGTATTGCCATGTAGATTCCTGACATGACTATAGAAGGTTTCGTGGTAGTCTTTGGTCTCTGGTTGGGTCAGTATAGGAGTTACCATTGTGCTGCAGCTCAGAGCAGATCTGAGTATTGCCATGTAGATTCCTGACGTAACTATAGAAGGTTTCGTGGTAGGCTTTGGTCTCTGCTGCAATTTTCTTTCGTAGCTAACGTTGGAGGATTTAATGAGGGATCTCAGCTTTTTGTTGAGGCTAGCGAGGGAGATTTTACAGTGTTGTGAGTTTCTGTCTTCTGTTGTATTGTTTATGGTAAGAGACCACCAGATTGGCTTCCTTATTTTGGAGGAGAACTCCTTGGTTCTATTGAGTATGGCCCATTCCATGCATTTGTGTATGTGTTCATGCAGTGCATAGGTGTACAATTCAGCAGTCATGCACCCATTTTCCATTTGCATAGGTGTCGTGAAGTTAAGCACTTCTGTTTTTAGAAGGCCAAAATTTGCTTTGGAGAAGTATTTCACAGTGGTTACTTTTACGGGGGGTGTAGGTGAGATGTGGATATCCATGGTGATTAGCTTGTGTCCAGATCTGACCAGAGAGGGGTTATCTGATGGTGTAGAGCAATGGTCACCCATGTTAGTAATAGCAAGGTCAAGAATGCTGCTGACCCTAGAGGGGGTACAAATGAGTTGGTCCAGGGCATTGGAATTAATGAATTCCAGAAAATGTTGGGCAAATGTGTTGGTACATGAGTAGTTTTCCCAGTTAATGGAGGGGTAATTGAAGTCACCCAGCATGAGGGTGATGGGTTGAACCTTAATATTTTCCAGGGTGCTCAGGAATGTGGAGCGGGAGTCTTGGGACATGGGAGAGGATCTATAGCAGGCTACAACCTGGGTTGCAATCTTACCCAGTGTTATTTGTACCTGAAGTATCTCTGTTGAGTTATGTTGGGCTATTAGTCTGGAGATGTGCAAATCCTTTATGAATATGGAGACACCTCCTCCTTTGGAGCTTTGGTCCGTGTTCTGGGGCCGAACTGTGTGGTATGAATTATAGCCTGATAACACAGGGGTGCTCTCTGGAGCCTTGAAGCAGGTCTTTCTTACTGCACAAATGTCGACGTTCTCCATTTTAAGGAGTGCTTCGAACGAGTGCATCTTGAGATTTAGACTTCTAGCATTGAGTACCATAACCCTCAGATTACATTTGCTTGGGTCAAATAAATATAAGAATGGACCTATTATGCTACTGGAACAGATGTTTGAGATGACAGTTTTTTTTTTTTTTTTTTTTTATGAATTATTAATTTATAAAGTTGTTAAAGTATATTTAATATTTGACTTTATTCAGCAAGAATACATTTCTTATATTTATTTGAACCAAAGACTATTTTAATTCATAAGTCTAATACACAAAATATTGATCCCCCATGCTACAATACTGTAGTCTTCTAAATGACATCAAACAAATATATACATTTATTGTTGGTCAAAGTATACAAGATCTATTCCCAAATTTGATTTCAACATTTAATTCAGATTCTATAGATGTAAGGCAAACATGAGACCAAACACTTATGTGGGAGTTCATTATTTCAGCTAATTTATCTAACGCATCATGTGTTTTTAATTTTTGTATCGATATCCTTAAGACCCTAGGGAGAGTATGTTGTGAGTCAGTGTTCTGGTTATTAAAAAAACTGAATTGCCCTCCAAAATTTGTTAAATATGTATATAACCTATCTTATTGTCTATCATTTGGATAAATTCTAAACCAATTTAAAAAAATCAGTTTACCAGGAAAGTCTGCCCACTTTCCTGTTACATTACCGGTAATTAATCTTGTACCAGATAAACTAAATTATACTCAGAGATAGTTTCCTAAAGAGTGTAACAGCTATCTGTGACAATGCTTTTATTAATACATTACTATTGATTTCCCATATACAAATAATGGTATTCTAACAATATTGCAAGCAATTTAGTTTCAAATTGCAAATTATATCTTGATAAGTATCCACGTTTTCTTTGGACAATAAATATAGTCATTTTCAGTCACCAAACTTTTACATCACAAGATTAGCTGACCCTTAAAGTAGTTATATCTTAAATTTCCAAGAGCAACACAAATTTTCAATCAAATACATATCTTTACAGTGTGGAATAACTCAGTGGAGGACTGGTCATTCCTGCTGGGCATTATTTAATTTCAAAGGCCTTCAAGCTTGTTAAGATAATAAATTATACTTCTTCAGGTACTTAATTAAGGATCTATCTACTTAAACCAGTAGAATATTAGTCTACATATTACACTCTTCCTATCAAAATAAAATGTATATATTTTAGATTTAGCAAATTCATTTTATGATCCCATTAATTCTTTCAAAGACAGTTGGAAACTTTAAGTCTTTAGGGTTGGAGTCTGGCATGATGGTTAAATTATTTAGCTCACATACTCAAGGTATGTGGTATTGATTCTCACTTTTGAATGGAAATTGGCTAGGCTTCAAATGCTCTGCAAAGGCAGCCAGCCTAGCCTAGTAAGTAAGGGGTCTATCCCCAGGCTTTTCTTTTTTTCCTCTCGTAGCCCATCCATATTCTCAAAAAAGAGCTGTCATCAAGGGGCAACTGGTTCAAGTTGCACAGATGGCCACCATAGGCATTGAATTTGTAAGGGAATGTCAGAACCTTTAAAATATGTTTATACAAAGAGGGTACCCTCCTATGTTGGTTGAAGAATTTCATTCAAGAGGTCAACCACTTTGTCCCTTTATTGCATCAATGGGGTATTGAATGACAGTAACAATGTAATCAGTGACGTTACTTTAGGAATAGAATGAAATCTGACACAGTTTGCCAGTGCCTTTATTACAGTCTTCAATTTGGATAGCAGGATGAAATGGAATATTCTAAATAAAAATTGTAGTATCATAAAAGAGGACAACAGTACTGGTGAAAAACTTGGGGATAGACCCATTATAGTTTATAAAATGAGTGTCAACCTTGAAGCTATTATGGAGAGTAAAAGAGCCACCTATAAGGGCCTGTGGGGGTTAAAGTACAGAAGATAAAAATATCATAAATTTATTTTAGCAGATGAACAAATTGACATAATGGGAAAGGTTCTTTTAGGAAAAGGTAAGTTTGATTGTGAAAGCATGGTGTTGGTCTACATAGCACTTTGACAATTTTGCCAGAGTTTTTATGTGGGGAAAATGGAGTGTAGGCTATGTGAGTGAATCTACGAACACAACCATGATATCCAGAAAAGAAAAACACTAATGCATGGGCAAAACATATTAAGGAGCATGAAGGGTATGCTTTTAAGTTTTTTGTGCTTGAAAAAGTTACCCCTAATGAGCAGGGAGGTCCCTGGTGAGTTTTACTAGGAAAAAGAGAGCTCTTTTGACAATTGCTTTTAAATTTGTATTACTGGCCAGGTTTGAATGACCATATTATGTAGCACCCCTGCTAAAACTAAAAGGCTTAAAGAGATAAATGCTTGGTTATAAATGTTGGTGTTTACTAACGTTATAAAATAAATAAGAATCCTGTTTAAAGAGATATGTCCTTCTTGGATATATGTGACTTTTTTTTAAATTGGTTCTGGTTCAACTGTATACTATCAGTTTAATACCAGCAAGTCTTATGTGACTTTTTAAACCTATTTAAACAATGAATGTTTCTTTGAGAATTTTATCTAAGGAAGTTTTACATGTGAAATTAAAGTGCTTATCAAGTGGATCTTGTTTGTCTTAGTGGTACGTTGCTCTGACTCTAGTACTTGTATTTTTATTATACTTTATTGTGAGGTTCCTTGTAGTCATTAACAGCCCATTGCTTGCTTTATGATTAATATTATTGCGTGTTCTGTTTTCTCTTATAAATGTATAACTTAATTATAGCACTCTAAGAGGTGTCAATTCTGTTCCACCAGGGTGTACTCAAGCTCAACCACCTGGGCGTTCTCAAGATCAACCATGTAATCTGCACATGTAGCTAACTTTTTGAATGTGAAATACAGTGTCTATCACAGCAGAGGGAATCTCATCTAACAAACTATCCTCTAACATTCTTTAGTCATTACCATTTCTTCAGCATATGGAGAATTTTATACTAGTATGTTTCACTTGTTCTATATGCTTGCAGCAATAGAAAAAAACTCAAGCTGTCTTTTGGATGAACGATTGCCAACCCAAACACAAGGGTATCGAATGTAATGATTCCACATTTTTCTATTCATAGATTCATAAATTCATTGATTGTTACTAGTCTAACTTCCCAGGCTCTGTGAAAAGCCTAGCTAAGTTTTCCTGAAAGAATAATGACATGCTGTATCGAAATAGGCCCTTGAGGGCCAGACATTTATAAGCTACCTCTGTCCATAAGGGGCATGGGTGCCACACCTGGTGGAAATTTCCTATTGCTCATCTACTGGTCTAGGTTGTGGTCAAACTGGGTAGTAGACAAACTGAGCATCACATGGATGAGTAGCCTGTTCATAGGAGGAGCAGTCCCTGGGACACATATCTATCTCTCCAGCATGTTCTGTTTAAATCGTAGACAAAATTCATAGCTTTGCTTCATTTTTGTCTTTATGCATAAAAGACTTCTCAGACACAAGGTACAAAAGGGACTGAAGGAGAAAGTGGAAAAACATTCCTAAAAAGATTGTGGGTCAGATTCATAAAAGTAGAGCAGCATGTATACAGCCACGTACACATCATGACAAGTTTGTGGTATCCAGCACACATTACTACACAGTGGTGCATGGTTCTGGCCCTGCTGCTGTGCAGAACACTAATGAGGCATTCTGGGAGACAGGTATATACTAATTAGCCATGATCTCTCTCTCCCAGGACCATCCTCAAGAAGCCATCTACATGGCTGAATGATTCAAGAAAGAGCTCAGCTGTGTAGATCAGCATGGTCATTCCCACCCCACTGCAGTACAGGACACAGCCAAGAGGCTATGTTCAGTCATAGGTTCATAGGTTCATAGGTAGGTACTAGGCTATCGGCCCTGGGGCCTATACAAGCCCAGCCAAAAAGGTGCCCTGGCTTTTGCCACCCAAGAAAATTATTTTCCTGTGCCACTGTCAAGCAGAGCCACAGAGGTGATCCCTGGGGTGAATTTCCTATTTCCCATCTAATCATCAAGATTTTTCTTGAAGAGTGCTAATGAAAAGCTTTGTTTGATATAGATAGGTAGTTTATTCCAGAGTATAGGAAGTCTCTTGGACAGGAATCTATCCCTCTGGCATGTTCAGTTTATTGTGGTGACAAGGTTTAGGTCCCTAGAGCATGTAGCTTGGAGGGATTCGGATTTTTTTAAGTGGAGCATGCCCAACATTTCTGGGTTTGACATAGCTTTGTATGTTAGGCAGAGATCATCTCTGAGTAGGCGATATACGACGGAGTAAAGCTGGAGTTTTTTGAGACGGTCAGCGTAGGGCATCTGTTTGAGGCCGGTAATCCTCTTTGTGAGATATTTCTGTGGTCTTTCCAGTTGTTGGAGATGTCTTGTGAGGTACATACAAAAAGGGGCATTGTACTCTATAATAGGTTGAATGAGTGATGAGTAGAGGGGAACAATGACCTCTTTTTTTCTGGATGAGAAACCTTTTGTGATAAGGTGTGCCACGTAGAAGGATTTCCTGACTACTGTGGCAATGTGATTATCAAAGGAGAGACTTCTGTCCACCTGTGTCTCAAGCTCTCATCACACTTTCGGTGTTAAGTATACTACCGCCTATGTTGTAGTTCATGGGTACAGAGTTTTTACCAAAGGGGATGACAATGCACTTTTTGACATTGAGCTTGAGGCCATGGATTTGACACCAGGCATCTGTCTCAGTTGGCCCTTTTGTAGGATGTCCACATCGTTAGGAGTTTCGATTATGGCTCCTAGTTTGCAGTCATCTGCAAACTTCATTAGCCAAAGACCTTCTGTGTTAGTCTGTACTTCAGGGAAGTAGATACCAAACAGGAGAGGACCCAGGACTGAACCCTGTGGTACTCCACTTGTCACTGGTCTCAAGTCGGATTTGGAGTCTGCTACTTTTGTCAGTGAGCCAGTTGGCAACCCATCTTGTGACATAGGGATTTATAACTAGTTTAGTGAGTTTATCTATAATTCCAGAGTGGGGGATGATGTCAAAAGCCTTGGCAAGATCTAGATAGGCTATGTGAACCACCTTACCCTTGTCTACGGCTTTGGTGACTGCTTTAAAGAAGTCTATCAGGTTTAGGAGACATGATCTGCCTTTTACAAACCCAAACTGGGTAGGATCCAGAGTTTGGAGATTACCAATCTTTTTGTTTATAAGTTCCATGATGATACGTTCCATGGCCTTGCAGACCAGGCTCGTCAGGCTAATGGGGCGGTAGTTCCCAAAACCATGGTGGCTCCCCCCTTGTGGAGTGGGATAACCATTGCTGTGTGCCATTCAGCAGGCACAAAGCCTGAGGTGAGGCAATGATTGAACATGGTACTTAGGTGGGGTGCCAGTTCATTCTGTAGTTTGTGTAGAATGCAGCCTGGGATGGTGTCTGATCCCATGGATGCTGTGTTCTTGGCTTTGGAGAGTGTGGTTTTACCTGTGCAGCTGTGATTACAGGAACTTTGCATTCTTCCGGTATAGGGATGGGCTCTTTAGGGGGTGAGAGGGGGGTAAAGTTAGCACTGAACCTATCTGTCAGGATGTTGGCAATATCAGCTGGGTCTGTATATTTAGTGCCATTGTGCTGTAACTCAGAGCAGAGCTAAGTGTTGCCATTCTGATTCTTGACATAGCTATAGAATGCTTTGTGGTTGTCTTTAGAATCAGTGGCGATTTTGTTTTCGTAACTAGCTTTGGAGGATTTTATCAGGGATCGCAGTTTCTTACTGAGGCTGACCAGGGAGCTCCTCCACTCGTGAGATTTTACTCTCTTTTGCAAGAGTTTCTTCCTTCTGTTGTACAGAACATGAAAAGGGTGGTGGGGATCAACTAGCTAACAAAGCTAACTGTAAACATGCTATAATGGCACCACTATTACTACAGAGACCAGGGTTGGGGGCGGGGAATACCCACGCAGGGAATCAGTGGATACACTTGACACCAGGGAAGGACACCCTAAGGCACAAAACAGCAGGACTGGGATGGGGGACACAGGATACAACCTTACCTGCCATAATGGCACCAGCCTAGCATGGGCATCAGGAATTCGGGAACCACTGGACACCAGGGATGGGTCTGTAAAGTACTACATTGGCAGGAACATTATTATGGGGCAGGGAGGTGGTAGATACACCCGACACTGAGGAATGCACCTTAAAGTACCCTAAGACAATACATTACCACTGTATACCAGGGCCTACACTTAAGTGCTTTAATGGCACCAATGTTAGTACAGGGATCAGGGGTGAGGGAAGTCACAACCTCTCCGGGGCTGACTCATTAAAATGTGATCATGCCACCTACATCATAAGGAAGACTGGAGAGTGGGCAAGATACACTAGAATACCAGGGCTGGTCTCCAGTGGTTCCCCCACTCTCTGACCACTAGGTCTGTAATTGTACTAAGGTATTATGGAACTGGGGTGACCATGAGAGAATAGGGACAGAAAAAGAGCCTGTGGTTTGTTTGTGTGTGTGTGTGTATGCGTGTGTGTGTGCATGTGTGTGTGTGTGTGTGTGTGTGTGTGTGTGTGTGTGTGTGTGTGTGTGTGTATATATGTGTGTGTGTGTGTGTGTGTGTGTGTGTGTGTGTGTGTGTGTGTGTGTGTGTGTGTGTGTGTGTGTGTGTGTGTGTGTATATATGTGTGTGTGTGTGTGTGTGGGTGTGTGTGTGTGTGTGTGTGTGTGTGTGTGTGTGTGTGTGTGTGTGTGTGTGTGTGTGTGTGTGTGTGTGTGTGTGTGTGTGTGTGTGTGTGTGTGTGTGTGTGTGTGTGTGTGAAAATGAGTAACTGGGGAGGAATTCTATGCCTACATGAGCAGCAGAGTACATGACCTGCACATCACAGTAGCAATGCAATTCAGGATACAGACAAATTGCTGAATAATGATGCTAAAACTCACCACAGTTAACATAGTTCTGAATCATATTTGGGCACGTTGCACTGGATGGGCCTTTCAAATATGCACCTTCATTGGGGCATTCAGTAAATTCCTGGACTAATCTCTTTGGTCAGTTAAAACATCAACATCTACCTAAGCAATAATGGAATATCTTCATGCAGTATTTAGGTACTAAATGGCCATAACAGGAAGTGGCTGTATAGCACTGAAAACATAATATCCCTTTGCACCTCTTAATAACATGCAAAAAAGTTAACAGTGAGGATCAACACAAGAAATGAGTAAATAATTTTGACTTTTTTCAATTCTCCATGCACTGCACTTGATGGGAAATTTGCTCCCCAGATAAAGCATTCTTTGGGATACAAATCTGTCTCCAGCTATTTCTATTAGATTCACAACTAATGTTTAGGTCCATGGAACATGTAATCCTTGTATAAATTTTCTCATGAATGTATAACATTTTCTTCAGGGCAGTATCATAGGATGCCTTGTATGTCAGGCATAAGTCACACCTCAATAGATGAGACATAATAAAGGGATAGGGCCTTTAGTCCTTCTGCATAAGACATGTGGTTAGACTTAGTGACAAACCTCTGGGGTTGCGCCAATAGGTGCAACTACCTGGTTAGGTACTTGGCAGGATTGTACATGTTTGTGGACCTAATGTGGTTCTCAGACCATGGTTTTGGCACTGGTCTTTGTCATTTTTAGGCCTGTTTGTAGGATGTCAGCATCGTTTGGATATTCAGCGATTGTTCCCAGCTTACAGTCATCAGCAAACTTAGTAAGTCAGAGGCCCCCAACACTGGCCTTAACTTCAGAGAAGTGTTTCAACTACATGGCTTCTGAATGTCCACAACTTCTTACTTTTCAAGTCTTTATGGTAAGTTGAGAAACATAAAAGGATTTCCTTACTACCTTAACACGAGTTGTTCAAATGCCAGGTTATTGTCTACATGTTCCCAAATCACAGACTAGTGGGTCAACTCTTATGGGTGTTTTATTGATGACAGTTTCCTGGCATGGCCAACTTCCCAAAAGGTACTAAAATACATTTCTCTGCATTTCAGTTTTAAGCCATGGCTTTGGCACCAATCATTTGTCTTGTAAGATATTAGTGTCTTGGGAGGACTCTATGACTGCTCTCAGTTTGCAGTCATCTGACATCTTGGTCAGCCTCTTGCCTTTGACATTAGAATGGCTTCTGAGAAGTAGATGCCAAAGAGGAGTAGGCACAGCACATAGCCTTGAAGGATCTCACAGGTGACTGGCCTCTTTGGTAGGTGGTCTCACCAATCCTAACTTCCTGGGTCCTATATGTGACCCAGCTAGCTATCCAGTATGTTATATAGGGGTTCGTGCTGAATTCCATAAGTTTAACAAAGCCAAAGTGGGGTATTGCAACAATGCCTTGGCCAGGTCAAGGTAGGCAGTATGCATTGCTTTACTGTCATCCATTCCCTCGGTGATCTTCTCAAAGAAGTCCACTAGGATCAGTAAGTATGACTGTCCTTTGACAAAGCCAGACTGGGATAGATCCAGTGTCTGAAGGTCTCTTATGTTTTTGATGATCATTTCCATGATAATTCTTTCCATGACTTTGCATATAAGACTACTCAATGGGTCTGTAGTTTCCAGGATCTGTTGATGGTCCACCCTTATGAAGAGGGATGGTTGCTGCAGCTCTTCTTTCTCATGGCACAAAGCCTGTTTTAAGACTATAGTTAAATAGTAACTCTGGTGGCCCTGATAGTTCATGTTTTAGACTATGCAGGAGGCATCCTGAGATATTATCAGGGGACATTGAGGCTGTGTTCTTGGCCTTAGTGAGTACAGCCAGCACATGCTCTATATTTATAGTTGGAGGAGGTATGTTTGAAGTTATTTCTTGGGAGGTAGTTGGAGTGAGTTGGAAATTAATTTATCATCCAGCAGATTCAATACATTGTCCAGCTCAGTGAATGTGTCACTATTAACCACCAGTTCAGCACATTGCTGTGTGCTGGCTTTGTGGTTGCTGACAACTGAAGAAGGTCTTATGGTTGCCTTTTGCCTAGGAGGTTATCTTGATATAAAATTTGATACATTGGTCTTAATTAACCCTCTTATCTGCCTGTTTATTTTGATGAGACAGTTCTTATCTTTATCAGAGTTACACTTCCTAATTTTAGCCCTGATTTTTTCCTTTTGCCATATAATCTGTTTAATCTGGGATGCAACCAGGTGGTTTGTTTTGGAGTTAGTTTTGGGCTTACTTCTGGTAAATACAATGCAGCCTCTATGCAACCACTGACATAGCGATGCAGATTTTCTGTAAATAATTCTACATTTGCTACTCTGTTTTCTGGATTAGAGGGACATTGAATTTCAACAAACTATTCCTTAACAAATGTTAGCTTTAAAGCAGTTAACCAGGCTCATTAGACAAAAAATATCTTCCAAAATCAAATGGCTGCAGATCAAGCCTAATGAGATTTTTAATATTTACTTTAATAAAAAGTTTAGGATAGTTTGGCATAATGATTAAGGTATTCGCCTGCCAGGTATAAGGTACAAGGTTTGATCCTGATCTCTAGCAAATGCCTAAAATGAGTTTGCATGTTCTCCTTGTGTCTCTGTGAGGTTCCTCACACTCCCAAAAACATAATGGGTATTTAAGTCAAACTCACTCAAGAATGGAGTTGTGAGCAGCACCACAGACTCTAGATTGTGCAGTCTTGGGGGAAGAGTTGCATAGGCCAACTGCTTTGGGCACACAATGTGGTGCACAGTACCCTCAAGGTAGGAAAAAATGGATCACAGATTGCATGCTGTATCAGGAGTAGCCAATATAGTTCTAGCAGTGTTGACTAATGTTGCCAGTTGGGCATGTGTATTTGCTGGAATTAAGTGGATTAGGGACACAGCCTACTCCTACATATTCAAGGGATCCTGCTAATGGTGAGACAGGTGCATGTGGCCCTATTATCCAGTGTAAGACCATCGGACAGCGGTCATGGGTCAATAAGATACTGTCTGGCTTTTCTCCACTTGTCCAGCTTTACCTGGGCTAGCTCTCTCGAATGAAAACAGGACATAAAACCAATCAACCTGCTAAACTGCTACATTTAATATGGGTTCACTGATGGACTGCAGCTTGGAAGTGGATGGCTTAATGGTAAGAAGGAGGCTGGACATCCTATGTATCCAGTATTCAAGATGGAAGGGCAGTTTGCTTGGGATCCACAATTTGTTCCTCAGAGGAAGGCAGATTAGAAATTGTGTGGGATTTGTAGTGATGGGATGTCATCAAAATTAGTGACAGACTCATGGCAATCAGACTCCAATGTAATGATAGGGCAGTTCTCATAATCTCAGCCTATATCTAACAGCAGGGTTGTGATAGTGAGGAAAAGACTGCATTCAGAATGCAACTGCATGGCCTACTAGATAAAGCAAGATGACATGAACTGGTGTTGATAATGGGGGACCTTAATGCACATGTGGGGACAAACTCAACTGGATATGAGGACCGCCTGGATCCATATGGGTGGGGTACTGGAAAGAAGAAGGAGAGGCCATTGCAGACTTCTCTCTGACATATGGCTTGATGGTCACTAAAAAACATGGCAAAGGCAAATTAAATATCACTTTATTACAGTAAAGTGTTTTTGTTTGAATCTGAACTTCATCAGAACTGATTCAAATGAAAGTGCTTAACTAATGTAATTCAGCAGGTACTGTGGTGATTATTGGAAGTGCTTTATTTGCAGATATAGCTTGATGGTGGCCAACACATGGTTCAGCAAGACAGGCAGTCACAAGATCTTATACAATAGATGTCAACAGGTAGCCTTCATCCTAGTAAGGAAAGGGCACTGGGATAGAATCAGTGAATGCAAAGTCTTCTACAGTAAGACAAATGACCACAGCATAAAGCATCAAAGGCAGATGGAAGGACTACTTCCAGCACCTTCTGAATGAAGAAAACCCCATAAATCTGTATCACCCCAGACACAGAATACAATGAAATAAGAGGAGGAGCCAATCATAGAACAGCACTAAGGAAAATGCAGTCAAGGCAAGCAGGAGGCTTAGATGAGGTCAAAGCAGATATGATAAAGTTGTTGGGTGAGGCAGGGAAGAAATGGCTCTCATGGGTACTCATAGCAGTACAGAGAGAAAGGTAAATCCCAGATGACCAGAGAATAAGCGTACTAGTGTTAGTGTTGAAGGACAAAGGGGGCGTTCATAACTGAGAGCAGAATAGCGGTACAAAACTCCTGTCACACTGAATGAAATTTCTGGAGATGA
Source organism: Protopterus annectens (assembly GCF_019279795.1). Lineage (NCBI taxonomy): Eukaryota > Metazoa > Chordata > Ceratodontiformes > Protopteridae > Protopterus > Protopterus annectens. The sequence goes on along the minus strand of NC_056726.1, from coordinate 1,028,626,451 downwards.
TGATTGATTAATTAGAAGCATAGTAGAAAGTAAGATGGGAGATGAACATTTTGGATTCAAATCAGGATGCAGCACAACTGACCATTGTTTGCAGTGAGGCTGATAGTTGAGAAGAAGCTAGAGATGAGGAAAGAGTCCAACTCTACATTCTTTGACTTGGAGAAAGCATATGACAAGGTCCCAGGAAAGCTGATTTGGGCAGTTCTCCAGTGGTTGGAAGTCCCAGACACATTGGTAGAATTCATGTAGGCTATGTACAAGGAACCAATGACTCAAACATGGACAGTGTTTGGTCTCACTGGGAGTACGGGTGCATCAGGGTTCAGCTGTCAGCCCACTGCTGTTCATACTGGTGATGGACCACATTAGCAAACTGACTGTAGGTGACAGATCAACAACACCACTGTATGTAATGTGGCATTAGATGTAGACTTTGATTAAGGACTTCAGCAAAGCAGAGGAAGTGGAATGCAAAACTGAAGGCACACGGGATGGAACAGTGTAGTTAAGATGTCTGTAATGGCAGCAAATCAGGGAAATCGGAAGAAGCTGAAAATTGAGCTAGAAAGGAAAACAGTGGAAGAGGTTAACAGCTTCAGGTATCTGACAGTGGTTCTTGACACTGGTTCTTGAGGAAAAGCAAAGTCTAAATGTGGAAGTCAAAGCTAGAATCAGAGGGGCTGCAGCCAAATGGCACATAGTGTCATGGGTAGTGAATGATAGAAGAATACCAAAAAGTTGAAATAAAGGTGTATAAAACAGTGGTGAATCATTGCTACTGTATAGTATAGAAACCCAGGCAGTAAAGGCAGAGCAGATGAGAAAGCTAGAAGTGATGGAGGTGAAATGCCTGAGACAGGTGCACACTGTGAGACAGATGAAAAAATGAGGACATCAGAGCAGAAGCCAATGTAACTCTAGTTGCAAAGAAGGTCAAAGAGAACAGATTATGGTGGTTTAGACATATGTACAGAAAAGCAGGAAACAATCTGGTGAAGAAGATTTGGTATGGTCAGGAAGAAGGCAAAAGGAAATGAGGGCATCCAGCAAAGAGACAGATGGTTTGTGTGAGTGAAGACCTGTGACAGTCAGGCATGAATGTTGAAGACAGAAGGACAGTGGCACTGAAACAGGAGAGATGGCAACAGTTGACATGACACCCCAAACACATGTAGAAATTGGGGAAAAGGGATAGGTTGATGATGAAATTAATAAAGTCTGTTATAATGTGTTGCGTAGCCTTACAAGTGAAACTTATCAAACGGATGAGCCTAATGTTTCTAGGATCAGTAGTAGGGCCACCTTTATGGAGTGGTATCACCAGTGCTGCCTGCCATTCTGCTGGGACTGAGCTGGCATCCAGGGTCAAGTAAAATAAATAGCTTATGGTGACGTTCTACCAGCAAATGTTTAGTATAATTAAACAAACAGCCCAGCATTTTTTCTGGGGCATGGAGGAACTACTCTTAGTTTTGGAAACAGTTTCAGTGCATCATCTTCAGTTATGTTGTGGGGTTTGAGAGATGGTCAGTTCATGAGTAAAATCTGCACTAAATGTATTTGCTAGTAAATTGGCAATGCCCACTGGGTCCAAGTACATTTGGGCCATTTAATATGAGTTATTGTATATTGTTGGGTGCTGTTTCCTGGTTTTCTAACTTAACTAAATAATGATTTTCTTATTTCCCTTTGCTTCAGATGCCATCCTGAGGGATGTCTTAGTAGATCTGAAAGCTTTTTTATTAATTTTTATTTAAATTCCTAATATTTTTCTTGACATGGTTGTCTTTAGATTTGTCGTATACTTTTGAGTTTTTTCTTTCTATTGTAGATTATATTTATGTCAGTGAACCACCAAGTTGTTTGCTTTTAAACTTTCCATTGCTGTTCAATGTAGATGGGAATACCATTTATTTACTTTGATTTAGGTGGATATAGAACTTCTTTGCAACTCTATACACACACACACACACACACACACACACACACACACACACACACACACACACACACACACACACACACACACACACACAGCCAGGTGGCTAGCCCTGCAAGAGCACTTCTTCTACACTACACACTTCTGTGTGTGTATATATATATATATATATATATATATATATATATATATATATATATATATATATATATATATATATAGACACACACGCACACGCACTATGGCTAATTTAGAAGGTCTGCTCCACCTACCACATGTCTTTGGAGTGTGCCAGAAAACCAGAACAAACCCACACCAACACAAGGAGGGTATGCAGACTCTACACAGAAGGCACACCAAACAAGAATTGAACTGGTAAACTTCTTGCCTGTGAGGTGGCAATGCTATCCTCTGTGCCACTGTACTGCAGTGGTAAGACATTCTGAACACTGCCATTGTGATACTCAAATTCAGAACCACAATAGGTGAGCAGGTATGCTCAAATCTGGCAATACCAATCTGCAACCAGCGCACATCAGAAGCCAGACATGAAAATACTGCTGAATCATTCAGAACAAGCTAAATGAATAGCTGTTGAAGGAATCAGCCTTCTCCTGCTGTAAAGAAAAGGGTTAGGTACAACCTCTATCAACACAGGCCTTCTACATGTAGTTTATCTTCCCTACCTCTATAGTGATATACGTACTGCCCACATATACATCTTAAATGTATACTTTAATCATTATCAGCAGATCAGCTATTGATAAGTGCCTCGCTGTACTCGTTATAAAAGTGCTCAGCAAACACTCATTGTAAATAGTTCAAACTTTTATGTGACTGTATCATTTCCTTATCCATTTGTTTTGTTTGTTCTCAAACTCTTGTTGTGATAATCCGTCTGATACTTATTTTGCTTATATGGAAAGACTATGTGATACTCAATTTATGTTCCTTGGAACTGTAATTTTTGCCAAAGGGGCCTAAATCATGGCTCCAAACGGTCTGTCAACCATTTTAATTACCATGCTATTGGAATGCAATAGGTAAATGAACAAATACATACCAAAAAACACATCAAACCAGAATTTCTTACATATTTATTAAATCAACTGTGACATTAACATCGCCCTGATGGAAAAAAGAAAATGAAAACACAAAGGATTCAGGTGAAGAACAGCTTCCCAATTTCATATGCATTTATTAAATGTGGTGTGGATCCAGCAGAAGCCTAAATATAATCAAGAGGTACATACAAATCAACACAAATATAATGTTTGTTTGTGTTAATTTGTTAATACGGTTTGGTTACTTTTGTGTAAATGTATTGCCTATGCCACAAGTGATAACTCAATAAAGGTGTTAAAAAAAGAATAAATTCCCCTTAAAACCCACTTAAGAGATTATAAATAGCAGTCACTTGTTGGCACCAACTATAAATGTTCAGTGTTTAGTCATTAAATCCTGCATAAAGTATATCAGACAGATTTAAAATGAAGCTAGGTTTACTCCAGTCATTACAAATTTGTTGCTTGTGGAGCAAAGCCTGACAATACTTTTTGCCACTGAGTTACACAGCTAGCAATCTGTAATACATTAACAAGCTAAAATTATAGGTATTATGAAATCAAATTAATTCCAATTGTAACTGATAAAAAATATCTGGTTAATTAGTATCGTTCATTAGAATGTGTTATACGGAAGGATGAACACAGGATAGCAGCAGATTTCTTCAGCTCCACCAATTTCATTACATTGACAGGAATTAATTACTTAAAAAATTAATTCTTGAAGTAATTTTCTTTCTAAATATGTTTGTTTTATATAGTTCTTGAACTATATCTAAAAAAGAAAGGAAATCTTAATAATATTCCTGTCAGAAATTACTTTGGAAATTTTCCTGTCAGTTTATCAGTCTGAAATGAGTTCCAGTAAGACAAATTCTCAAGACTCCAGCATCAAGAAAGAACTTCAGTCTCTGATAATTATAGTCCAGCAACTTACTGCTAAGATGGATAAAATGGATACTAAAATAGACACTTTCATAGAAAAACTACAAAACAAATAGACTTGTTACATATGGACCTGCAACAACAGAAGATCCAGATGACAGGCATAGAAGAAGCTGTGAATGACATGGAAAATAAAATACAAGAAGAGGAAATCAACATTGAGTTTCTGCTGAAACAAAATACACATTTACAAACAAAGCTGGATGACCTGGAAAATAGATCTAGGCAATAACATTAGGATTTTTGGACTGCCAGAAAATATTGAAGGTAACAATATTACTTCTATTTTAACAACATGGCTCCCTAAAACTTTAGATTTACCAGAAGCATTCTCTTTTGGTATCGAAGAGCACATAGATCTATAGCTAATACCAACTCTAACAAAAACTATCCTAGATCAGTTATAGTTAGATTTCTATCATCTTTGATAAAGAGATGGTTCTTAAATCTGCTTGGGCTAAAGCTCCTGTTAAGTTTAATGAGACAACTGTGCGTTTTGACAATGACTATTCTTCCATGGTAATTGCTAAAAGAAAAGTTTTTCTGCCACTAATAAGGGAGCTTAAAAAGCACAGTTTAAAACATACCTTCTGTTTCCTGCCAAGCTTAAAATCTTCCTTCCTGATGGTCCTAAGGTCTTGATGATTTAGACTCTGCTTTACTGTTTGTCAAAGAAAAAGGATTTTGGATAAAATAGAAGAAATGGAATGGGCTAGTTCTTCATTAAAGAGA